>NW_016107878.1:193089-202677 GCF_001604975.1 Cebus imitator | reverse complement strand
TCTCACCTCCCCTGAGTGCCAGCCTGCGCCGAGGCCTAGCATTCACGTCTCACCTCCCCGAGTGCCAGCCTGCGCCAAGGCCTAGCATTCACGTCTCACCTCCCACGAGTGCCAGCCTGAACGGAGGCCACTAGCATCTATGTCTCACCTCCCGAGAGTGCCAGCCTGCACCAAGACCTCTAGCATTCACGTCTCACCTCCTGGCCGCACAAAGAAACAGATAATTTTCTTGTCACATAATGACCAAAAATGAAAAGGAACAAGCCAACCAGAACAACCTCCAAGAATGAAAACGGTTGGATGTTTGTTTTATGCCTTCCTCTTAACAATAAAACACAGCCTAGCACAGCTGGGGCTGAGACGGGCACCCAGACTCCTAGATGGCTTCGGACCTCGCTCTTTCCTTCTGACGGCCCGTGGCTTGATGTGAGGTTTCCTCTGTACAGGAATTGGTGTGCGAGTCCTGTGTCCCAAGGAACGCCGTAGCTGGGACAGCAGGAGAGGGCTCCCTGGTGCGCACGTGGGGGAGGGCTGCCGCCTACCTGGGGATGTTTTCATCCATGGTGGCGCATCCGTACAGGAAGACGATGATTCCCACGACGGAGGCAGGGATGAGCATCTGGGTGTACACGCCCAGCCAGGCGAAGTACAGGCTGATCTTCTCCCCAAAGTACTTCCTACACCGGGCGGCAGAGCCAAACAGAGACAAGCTCACTGTTATTCAATACCAGCAGGGAAACAGGTCACGGGCCCCCAGGAAGGAGCAACTCAACCAGGGGCACTGGGTCTCTTGTTCCAGAGCGGAGAGGGGTCCTGGGCTGCCCCATTAGGCTTGGGGTGCTCTCTGCTTTTCTGAAGCCCTTCCCTCTTCTCTCTCTCTTTTTTTTTTTTTGTGAGGAGTTTTGCTCCTGTTGCCCAGGCTGGAGCGCAATGGCGCGATCTCAGCTCACTGCAATCTCTGCCTCCTGGGTACAAGAGATTCTCCTGCCTCAGCCTCCTGAGTAGCTGGGATTACAGGAGCCCACCACCATGCCTGGCTGATTTTTTTTTTTTTGAAATGGAGTTTCACTCTGATCTCTGTTACTCAGGCTGGAGTGCAGTGGCATGATCTGGGCTCACCGCAACCTCCACCTCCCACGTTCAAGCTATTCTCCTTCCTCAGTCTCCCTAGTAGCTGGGACTGCAGTCACGTGCCACCATGCCTGGCTAATTTTTGCATTCTGAGTACAGACGGCGTTTTACCATGTTAGCCAGCCTGGTCTCCAACTCCTGACCTCAAGCGATCCACCTGCCTCAGCCTCCCAAAGTGCTGAGATTACAGGCGTGAACCACTGCACCTGGGCAATTTTTTTGTATTTTTAGTAGAGGCAGGGTTTCACCATGTTGGCCAGGTTGGTCTTGAACTCCTGACGTCAGGTGATCCACCGCCTCAGTCTCCCAAAGTGCTGAGATTACAGGCATGAGCCACCACACCCGGCCCCTACTTCTCTCTCATGGAAGGTGGGTGCATTTCTGTGTGCGATGGCCCACACTGGTGGGTGTGGACGTACTTCCCCTGAGGCTGTCGGCTCAGTTTCAATCCCTGCTCAGCCTAAGGACTGGAAAGAACCTTGGCTGGGAGGTGCCAAGAAAATCAATCGCTCCTCATGTGAAGCGTGGTTGGCACCTTGATGGCGTGAACGGATTTCTACTGGCCCAGCTCTGGTTTGGAAGTTCCCATGGGACACACTGCCTAACCTGGTCCACCCTCCTTCCTGCCCTGTGAGGACAGAGATCCCCTGGGGAGAGGAGAAATTCTTACACATCTGAGGCAGCTCTTTCCTTCCCCTGTACATCTCAAAGCAGGAAACCCCTCCAGGCGCCCAGGGAGGCTGGGCCAGGCAGTGAATATGATTGAAAAGAGCCCGCCCTCCAGGGAATTTGAATAAACTGGCCCAGATCGTCAGCCCTGCAAGGACACTTGGGGTCTTCCTACGCAAGGTCCCAGGTACTGAATATTCAGAGCAGTTGAAACCCACAGGGACAGATCCGACTGCCATCGGACTAGGGACGTGATTCCCACAGGGTGTGGGGTGTTCTTACCTGACCAGGTCGATGGGCTGGTACTTATAGAAGACCCCATAACGCGCCCACTCTTCATACAGGAGCTGAGGGGAGGAAGCAGTGAGTTGGTGACACTCTGAGGTGGCACTGGGCCTCAGTGACATCATTCATTCATCCCACAAACGCTTCTTGAGAGTGGCCTGTGCCGGCAAGAGCAGGCCTCCCTTTTCAGGTGAACGTGGGGATGGGAAAGAAGCTTCTGGCAGGTTATGGAATCTGTGCTCTTTGTGATTTGACCTGGAATTGACCTAAATGGGCCGGACACTGTATGGCTTCTCACATTTAGGGTTTTTGGTCATTCCCGTCAGACACCAAACCATTCTTTATAAAGGGCACAAAGCCACCAGGGTTTTGAGCAGAGAAATAAATACCAGCGGCGAAAATTTTAAAAATCTCATGGGATGCAAAGATACTCGAGGTTTATCTCCCAAGACGGGCTGTCTGATTCACAGTGCTTCGTGAAATAAATGAAACTGACACACACCCTGTTACCCCCCAGGCTTTGGGCAGGGACGGCAGTGAGTTTGGTGGATTGGAAGCCTTGTGTGAACATGTAGAGGGTGTCCTGAGGAAGATGCTGGCTTAGGACAGCTGGTGATAAAATAAAATTAAATAAAACCACGCATGTGGGTAGTTAATGCTTTCCAGACCTCAACTCCAAGCCTAGGTTCACACGTCACACGCACCCAGCTACAGGGCCTCCCTAGGGAAGGCAGGATGCAGGTACCATGAGGGGCCCAGAGACTGCCCACCAGGAGCCAGAGGTGGGGCCAGCTGCCTCCCAGACTCAGAGTCAAGGTCACGGCTGGGGGACAGGGAACCCCCTGGAGCCTCCGTAACTGCTCCCGGTGCCTGGAGGCCGGGAAGTGGGTGTGAGCCATCTCCACAGCTGACGGAGCCTGGCATGCCTGAGCGTCTCCGGTAACACTGGGGCTGTGGACTATGGAGACCCCCACGGACAAACAGGAGAGGAAGGAGCCCAGGCGCACCCACGGCTGCCCCCACCCAGGCTCACAAGTGGAGGGCTTCCTGAAATCCACAAAGGGGCCGCCTGCTGCTGCACAGCCCCTCGAAGCCACCAGCCCCACCTGCAGCTTGGCATGTCCATGGTCAGAGGGGCTTGTGACTCGCCTGTGGCCCTGGCCAGGCACCCCCACCAGTCGAGAGTCCTGGACAGACCGTCCCCCTCCCTGCCTCCTCCTTTACACTGAAGATGCCATCTCTCCTCCCAGATCATGGAGGGAACCCGACTCACAGAGGGAACTCATGTAAGTTGGTGATGTGTGAAAGGTAGCATGGTGCATTTCGTTAGGCAGATGGCGACGAGAAGGCTACAGCTTTACTGTGTACACAGGGAGGCCTCGCCAGCAAACCCTGATGAAGCGGAACCTCACCTCTGCAAAAGCAAAGCAGCCATCGCTAACCTGGGCAGCTTCTTCCCCTCACCTAGAGTCAAACCGCAGATTTACGCCAAGATAGGTGGAAGATGCAGCAGAGAGGGAGGAGGGAAGGAGGGGACAGAGAGATGGAGGGAGGAAGAGGGAGAGACAGAGACAGAGGGAGAGACAGAGACAGATGGAGAGACAGAGAGACAGGCAGAGAGAGGTGGGGTGGGGAGAGGGAGACAGGGAGAGAAGGAGGGAGGAGTGAGACAGGGACAGGGAGAAAGGACAAAGTTCTGCGTTGGGTGAGGAAGGACCCACCCTCAGTGGCTCCACCCCCAGCTTCCTACATAAACCACTTGACCTCAGTGGACTTTTCTTCCCGCCAAGAGGCGACATCAACCACTCTGCACTGTCAAGGCACGGAAATCCAACTGAAGACTCCACTGTTAGTGCTGGAAGCAATCCAAGGTGGGCACCTTAGCCCCAGTGAGCGGGCAGGGCGTGTCCAGGCATGGGGACCATGGGCTGGAGAGTGAGGCCAGCCAGGCGTCTGCAGCCACTGTGATCTGGGAGCCTTCCAGCACCCGGACCCCAGAGGGATACCAATAGCACTCAGGCATCCATCTCGTGGAGACCTCGTGCCTGGACTCACATGGCTGCCGCAGGCCTTGGTGACATGGATGCAGCCTTTAATTAGTGTACGTCCTTGCTCCTTGCCCTTCCCTCTAGAAACGGAAAACCAGAGGGACCAGGTTTGTCTGGTCCTTCTCACCCTCCAGGCCTCCAACAGGGCCTGCAGGTTTTCAGTAAGTGACTGTTGAATGGATGGACGGATGAATTACAGGTTGGGCTCTGTGGCTCCCAGTGTAGCCCAGGGAGGCAGCAGACCTCAGTCCACACCTGGAGGAAATCCCCCCATGACCCAAGCCAGCCCTCCGCGGGGCCCAGGTGGTCCTACTCTTCCAGTGCCACCACAGCACCTTCTGCACATCCAAACACAGACCTGTGGGCATGCCTTGCTCACCCAGGGTGTAGTTCTGTGTAGGTGTGAACTCGCCCGCGTCCTGGAGGAAGGGGCTCACTCCCAAGTACTCCTACGTGTTTGTGATCCCATGATCAGGCCTGGAGAGAGTGATGGCTGCCCTGCCATGGCCCAGACCTGCCTCCTGCTTCAACTCCCCACACTGTCCTCTGCCCACCCTCCAGCTCAGCACGGGAAAATGTCCTTGGCTGTACTTTTCTTTCTGCTCTGTGAGGTACCCAGGGCCAGGCACCTGGGGCTCCTGCCACTGATGGGAACAATAATGGAGAAGCCATAGATTCTGTCACTGGAAAGGCAAAAACTCGTCGCCAGGCTGTGATGTGGAGACATCGTGGGAGAATGCAGAGAAGTTCCCCGCAGCTCTGAGTGAGGACCCAAACACCCATCTAATCTTCCCTCTCTCCTTTTCTTCTTTCCACCATCCACTCACTCACTCATCATCCATCCACCCATCCACCCATCTATCCATCATTAATTATTCACCCCTCTAGCCTCCATCCCTCCGCCGACCCATCCACCCACCCATCATCCATCATTCATTCCTCCAGCATCCATCCATCCACCCACCCATCATCCATCATTCATTCCTCCAGCATCCATCCATCCACCCAGCCACCCACCCACCCATCATCCATCACTCATTCCTCCAGCATCCATCATTCATCCTTCCACCAGCCACCCATCCATCCATCGTTAATTATTCATCCCTTCAGCCTCCATCTATTCACCCACCCACCCATCATCCATCCACCCATCCATCCACCATTAATTATTCATCCCTCTGGCATCCATCCATTCACTTACTTCCCACCAACCCATCATCCATTATTCATCCTTCCATCATCAATCCACCCACCCATCATCCATCCACCCATCCTTCCATCATTAATTTTCCATCCCTCCAGCATCCATCTATTCACCTACCCACCCACCCACCCATCATCCATCATTCATCCTTCCATCATCCACCCATCCGCCTATCATCCATCATTAATTCCTCCAGCATCCATCCAATCCATCCACCCACGCGCCCATCATCCACCATTTATCCTTCCATCATCCATCATTCATCCTTCCATCAGCCACCCATCCGCCTATCATCCATCATTAATTCCTCCAGCATCCATCCACCCACCCACCCGTCCATCATCCATCATTCATCCTTCCATCAGCCACCCGTCAACCCACCCATCATCCATCATTCATCCTTCCATCAGCCACCCATCCACCCACCCATCATCCATCATTCATCCTTCCATCAGCCACCCATCCACCCACCCACCCATCTTCCATCATTAATTCCTCCATCATCCACCCATCCGCCTATCATCCATCATTAATTCCTCCAGCATCCATCCATCCACCCACCCGTCCATCATCCATCATTCATCCTTCCATCAGCCACCCGTCAACCCACCCATCATCCATCATTCATCCTTCCATCAGCCACCCATCCACCCACCCACCTTCCATCATTAATTCCTCCATCATCCACCCATCCACCTATCATCCATCATTAATTTCTCCAGCATCCATCCATCCAACCACCCACCCACACACCTACCCATCCATCAACCATCCATCCCTTCAGCATCCAACCATGAATCCACCCAGACAACCACCCATCCATCAACCATCCACCCGTTCACCCATCCATCCACCCACCCATCCACCAACCATCATTCATCTCTCCATCATCCGTCCATCCACCCACCCCCCATCAATTCTCCATTCATCCATCCACCTATTCACCCATCCATTATTTATCCCTTCATCCATCAATCCATCTATCCCTCCATCCACCCATTGTCTATCCATTTATCCATCATCCAGTCATCCATGTCCATCTCCATCCATCCGTCTATCAGCCATTAGTCCATCCATCCACTGAACTGTCATTCATTACTCCCTGACTACCCCCATGGGCCAGGCCTTGTACCCACTGCTGGGACCTAAAATTAAATGGGGGGTGGGAAGCATTCCAGGTAGAGTGAACAGCTGGGCCTGGACAAACCCACACTGTGTTTGCTGGGCCTGGCACAGAGTCATGCCCAGTAAATATTTCTTGAATGAATAAGTAACCGAATGAGTTAGTCCTGGCACCGATGTGACCGTCGGCCGAGCAATCTTGAGATTAGAAAAGTGGCCAGTGTGGCTGGAGCATGGAGGAGGGGGAGAGGGGCTAGGGTTCAGGGGCCTGTGACCCAGAGAACTGAATTCAGCCAGAAAGGGGCTGCTGGTGTCCATGGCAGAAGCATCTTTAGGGGGAGGACAGGCATCCGCCAAGCGCCAGAGGGGCACGGAGGAATGAAGGGGGCTGGACTCTGAGGCTGCAATTGGTCAGGACAGGCTCGTGGAGGGGATGGTCCTTTTCCAACAGAATCAGAGCAGGGAGTTCTGCAAGTCATGGGGTCTCAGACGATGCCAGATGTTACACTAAAAATAACCAAATATGTAACTTGTGCTAAGTCAGATAGCATCTTCATCTGGATTCCCGGGCAGGCAAGTTGTATCAAGTACCAAAGGTTAAAAAACATGTTTGGGGACCTGGGGGGAGGCTGAAACGAAGAACATTCCATACACAGAGGTCCTGGCCCCTGGGAATTGGGACAAGGCCACTATTGTGAGGTTGTAGGGGAGGCATCTCTACCCACCTCCTCTGGAAGGACCAGCAATTGGGGCAAGGGCTGGACGTGCAGGGTCAGGAAGGACTGCTCCCCCTGGGAGGGAACGCTGGGCAAGTTTGGGGAACAGAGGCTGATGTGGAGGCGTCAGGGGGAGGCTGAGATCGGGTGTGGGTGCATGTGAGGGGAGGGAAGAGCAAATGGCTGTGGTGGGGAGATGCTCTTTTGGGGGCATGGCAGAGGAGCAGAGCTTCCTGGGAAGCCTGGGTGGGAGGGGTGGAGGTCCTGTGCTCAGAGCAAGGGGCAGAGGAAGGGGACCGATGCTTTGGGGTGTGAGGGAAATTAGCAACAGCCACTAAAGAATAAAGGGACCAGCTGGGTATGGGTGCTCACTCCTGTAATCCCAGCACTTTGAGAGGCTGAAGACGGTGGATCACTTGACGCCAGGAGTTCAAGACCAGCCTGGCCAACACGGCAGAAGCCCATCTCTACTAAAAATGCAAAAATTAGGGCCAGCCACGGTGGCTCAAGCCTGTAATCCCAGCACTTTGGGAGGCTGAGGCAGGTGGATCACAACGGTCAGGAATTCGAGACAAGCCTGGCCAATATGGTGAAACCTCGTCTCTACTAAAAACATACAAAAATTAGCCTGGCATGGTGGTGGGCACCTGGGTAACAGAGCAAGACTCTCAAAACAAAACTAAAACCAATAATTAATCGGGCGTGGTGGCAGGCACCCGTAATCCCAGCTGCTTGGGAGGCTGAGTCAGGAGAATCACTTGAACCCAGGAGGTAGAGGAGGCTGCAGTGAGCTGAGATTGCGCCATCGTATTCTAACCTGGGTGACAGAGTGAGACTCCAAAAATAAATAAATAAATAAATAAAGGGGTCACCTAGTGTTTCCCAAAGTGTGTTTCCTGGAACACTAGCTCAATCACTTCTCCATTTAAAAGGGTTCCAGGTCAGATAACTTTGAGAAATGCTTCACTGACCACCATCAAAGAGTCCCCCAGTGTGCTGCTGGGGGCCATTGTTCTCTATGCACCTGGCCTCAGTGGTTCCCAAGTGGAATCGCCTGGGAGCCCTGCAGCATTAGGCCACATGCCAGCGGAGACTGCTGGAGGCCCAGGCAGGGTTCAGGTCGTCCTGAGGAGATAAGGGAGAACATCATGCCAGGAGTGGCCCTTCCACGCGCTCACGGCCCCTGCCAAGGGCACTTTTGAGAATCAGAAAGAGGGAAACAAACCAGCTACACAGTCACTGACTTCTCCTCAAAAGGTGAGAGGGGACACCTGCCACCAGCCCCCCACCTTGAGCGCCCTGGGGAGACCCTGCAGGCCAGTGAGTCCTCGGTCCTGCTCCCAGGCCCACCCCCACCCAGAACTGCTCCCAGGCCCACCCCAACCCACCCAGAACTGCTCCCCAGCCCACCCTAACCCAGGACTGCTCCCAGGCCCACCCTCCCCAGAACTGCTCCCCGGCCCACCCCAACCCAGAACTGCTCCCAGGCCCACCCTCCCCAGAACTCCTCCAGGCTCTGACAGAGCCACCTCCTGTCCGCTCCATCAACTTACTTTTCTGTCGTTGAACTCGACGTTTTCGCCCTCATAGTCTCCCTGTTAGAAAACAGGAAAGGGGCATTCTTATCATCCAGTGGAGCTTCTGAGCCGCCCACCTCCATAATGTCACAAAACATAAGCCCCAGCAACCCTCGCTCATGCAAATTGAGATCATCCCAGGACATTTCACACAGAGCGTGAGGGTTGCCCAGGTGTGCCCCCTGCTCTGATAGAAAGGCCGTGCATGACCCTGCTGGCATCCACCACCGGGACGGCCTGAGCTGCCTCTTCCCTCGACACAGAGGGGAATTGAGGAGAGAATCCACGGTTGGGTCCTTGGAACAAGAAACACAAAGGAAAGGGGGCTTTCGGGGGCAGGAAGAGTCATATTAATCGGGCACACATCTGTGCCACTCTGCTGAGATGGTCCCGGTGTCTTGCCCCCTTTTCACCATGGGGAATCTCAAGAGGGACAGTAAATGACATGGTCACTGTCGTCTAGATCAGTGAGTCCAGTACTCCCATTTTACAGATGGAAACACTGAGGCTCTGAGAAGCAAACTGACACTTCTGAGGACGCACAGCTAAGTTTGGTCAGACCCTGACTTGGATCCAGACTTTCAAACTTGAAGGAAGAGAAAGGTCTAAGGGTGGAAAGCCGGTCTTGGGACACGGTGGCTCTGGACTGCCTGTGGCTGTGTGCACGTTACCCGCAAAAACGCTCGGAAACGATACTGAACTGTCATTCAGGAAGCCCCGGGTAGCTACGTTGACATAAGTAACCGGGGAGGAGCAGCAAGGGAGCAGCTGTGCTGAGGTTCAGGGCATGGCTGGCCTGGCCTGGCCAATGGTTGTTTTGTTTTTTTTTTTTTTTT
>NW_016107878.1:181761-192704 GCF_001604975.1 Cebus imitator | reverse complement strand
GCCTCCCAGGTTCAAGTGATTCTCCTGCCTCAGTCTCCCGAGTAGCTGGGACGATAGGTACCCACCACCACACCCAGCTAAGTTTTGTATTTTTAGTAGAGATGGGGTTTCACCATGTTGGCAAGGCTGGTCTCAAACTCCTGACCTCAGGTGATTCACCCGCCTCAGCCTCCCAAAGTGCTTGGATTACAGGTGTGAGCCACTGTGCCTGGCCTGGCCAATGGGTTTTAAGAATAGCCAGGCAGATAAAGCTCTGGGGTTCTTGGGGGCCTGTCCAGTGTCCTCTCCATTCACCAGCAACTTGCATGACCCCTTCCAACCCCCGCCAGGCAGGGACGACTTGACCACACACTCAAGCAAGCAATCCAGTGTGGGTGGTCTTGGAACGAAGACGCTCTGAGAACAGTTTAACCCATTTCCTTTTAAGTCTTCAGAGGGTCCTCACCCACTCAACCGTGACTCCTTTTACTGTTTCCCAGTTTCTTTTCATGGATGGGACAGCCACACGATCCCAGCAGCATGTCATTTATACGGAAGTCCGTATACTGGTGACCTCAGACAGGGAGGGGTCAGCCAGGAAGAAAAGTGGCCAGCATCAACATCAAAGTCCTTTCAGTAAAGGTGACACGCTCTGAGGCCTGGAGACTTCCTCGGGGTCTCTCGAGGAGCACGGGACTCTTACACACATACAGTTCTATCCGGTTGTTATCTGGCTGACAACGGCATTCGCCAGATATTCTTTTTTGGTTTTTTTTTGAGATGGAGTTTTGCTCTGTCGCCCAGGGTAGAGTACAGTGGCACGATCTCAGCTCATTACAACCTCCGATTCCTGGGTTTAAGAAATTCTCCTGCCTCAGCCTCCCAAATAGCTGGGATTACAGGCATGCACCACCATGCCTGGCTAATTTTTTTTATTTTTAGTAGAGACGGGGTTTCACTATGTTGGCCAGGTTGGTCTCAACTCCTGACCTCAGATGATCCACCTGCCTTAGCCTCCCAAAATGCTGGGATTACAGGTATAAGCCACCATGCCTGGCCAACCAGATATTCTTAATGAATGAATGGATGCAGTCAGCACAGGCTTGGAACGGGGTAGGGTGTAGGACAGCTTAATGGTGAGGAAGAGGGAAGTCAAAATGTGAAGCCAGAACGACAGAGCATGCAGTGAGAGCCTCCCCATGGCCAGCGAGGCCATCTGAGCTTCTCCACCATCAGTGTTCTGGGTAAGGACGGGGGTGCACGCCGCTCAGGCCAGAACCAGTCATCTCCCCCATGCTTAAACATCAGCAGCAGGGGTGCCCTTCAGACATAAGGAAAATTTGTGGCTGTAAAATTCCACATTCCCTAGGGATACGTGACACCCCCAGCCCGGGGCTTCTGAGCTCCCCTGCTTCCTGACTATGTGCCCCTGAGCAAGTGGCCTGAGCCCCTCCAGCCTGTTTCTCTGTCTCAGAAGTGGGAACAGACACGCATGGCTGCATAAGGCGAGACAAAGATTCTTAAAAAGGAGATTCTCTATCGGATCTTGGAGATGCTTCTTGTGAGGCTGGCTTTCTGACAGTAAACAGATCCAGTTGATGAGGAAATTTTGTGCCAGTCAATTTAAACTGCTGACAGTCAACCCCCAAGACAAACGCAGTCGTGGCGACCAAGAAGAGGGGTACATGTGGCCTCCATGACGGGATGAGGTGGGGGCGCGGCGGGGGGCTGGCGTAGCAGTGGGACCGCTTTTGGCCCCAGCTCCTCCACAGGCGCTATGCGACCTCAGGCAAGTTATTAAACTTCTCTGAGTCTCTGTGTCTGCACGGGCTAAATGAGGTACAGTTTCTCCTAAACACAAGGCTCTGCACACAGTAGGTGCTCAGATACGTTGATTTCTCCCCTTTCCCTTTTAAGACGTAAAGGGCTGACTCAAAACAGGTGGGAGGCCCAGACACATTTTGGCTTCTGTGCCTCAACCTCTCAGCAGGGATTATCTGCTAAGAGGCCAGTCAGGAGCATGGATGTAGCTGGAGGCTGCCTTCTTGGGGTCACGGGCTGTGCCAGGCAGGGCTGTCTTCCCGGCACCCAGCCGGAGCCCGCACAGGGTGAGGCGGAACAGCCGGACCGGCCAGGTCCTCAGGAGGAAAGCCTGACAGAGTGGAGGAGTGGGCCCCTCCAGACTCAGGGCCTCAGGGCAGGAGCCCGGAGCCACTACCACGACCCTCGGGGCCTCAGCCTGCCCTGGAAAGCTCCTCAGGCCTGCTGGTCACTGGCCGAGGCAAGCTGACTCAATCCAATCTGAATCGAAACCACATTTATTGAGCACCTACTAAGTGCTGAGTGCTGGGGCTTCTTGAGATGACACACATAACCAAAGGTGGTCAGACGGTGGTGTCTTTGCAGGATAGGGACCGTCCGAGGCCCAGAGAAGAAAGGAAGAAGCCACCAGTCCTGGGGAGGAAGGCTACAGAAAGGCTTGGTGTGGGTGCCTCTGTCCACCTGGGGTGGGGTGGGGCGGAGTCAGGGAAGAGTGCCGTAGCAGAAGGAACAGCATGTGTGGGTGCACGATGGGAGCGAGCGGGGCTGTTCAACCCCAATCCCTGGACCTACAGTGAGGAGGAGGCCTGGATAGAGAGGCGATGAGGTGGCAGGTGGGAGATCAGCCCACACTCTTTCCTTTGGGGTCAACCGTCTGGAGAAGACACCCCTGGACCGACTGCCCTGCACGATGCCTGCACCTTACATTTACCCAGTGTTTCTTCCTCAACAAGAAAGGAATTAGGCCAGGCGTGGTGGCTCACACCTGTAATCCCAGCACTTTGGGAGGCCGAGGCGGGCCTATCACCTGAGGTCAGGAGTTCAAGACCAGCCTCAACATGGAGAAACCCCGTCTCTACTAACGATACAAAACATTAGCTGGACGTGGTGGCAGGTGCCTGTAGTCCCAGCTGAGGCTGGAGAATTGCTTGAACCCAGGAGTTGGAGGTTGCAGTGAGTCGTGATCACGCCACTGCCCTCCAGCCTGTGTGACAGAGCGAGACTCTAAAAAATAATAAAAATACA
This sequence comes from Cebus imitator, assembly GCF_001604975.1. NCBI lineage: Eukaryota > Metazoa > Chordata > Mammalia > Primates > Cebidae > Cebus > Cebus imitator. The sequence continues at coordinate 189,659 of NW_016107878.1, read as the reverse complement.
AAAATTAGCTGGGTGTGGTAGTGGGCATCTGTTAACCCCAGCTCCTTGGGAGACTGAGGCAGAAGAATTGCTTGAACCCAGGAGGTGGAGGTTGCAGTGAGCTGAGATCGAGCCATTGCACTCCAGCCTGGGCGACAGAGTGGCGAGACTCTATTTCAAAAATAAAAATAAAAAATAAAAAAAAAGAAGAGGAGAATTAGGACAAGTCGCATTTCTTCCTGACCCACAGATGGGGACACTGAGGCTCAGTAAGACAAGACCTCCACCACTCGAGGCCGAGGTGCGGGTTTAAGTGGCCGGGACTACAATCTGGGTCCCCTTATTCCCAGGCCTGTCCCTTCTCTCCTGCTTCTTGGCCCCCGGCCTTTGCACATTTGCAAAGTTTCAGAGCTCCTCTGTCTGGGATTCCCACACTGCGCCAGCCCGGAGGCCCATTCCCAGTGCCCTGCTGAACTTGAGCGCCTGTTTCCATAGGGACAAGAAGAAGACAGTCCTCTCTCCCTCTCCACCCCAAGCCAGCCACGGACGCAGACTATATTTGTCAACGGGAGACCAGTGGGATCCGGAGATTCAGCTCAGGAAGCTGGCCACTGCTTTGCAGAAATAGACACATACAGATCCCCGGTCATTCTGCCAGGGCCCTGGGCCAGCGGGGGTCAAGGAGGCCGAGCTGGGAGGACACTGTGTGGACTCGCTGGGCTGGCGGCGAGGTTCAGAGAAAGCTGCCAGCCGTGCCCTCGTGTCAGTGGGATTGTTCTGCAAGAAAAGATGGCCCTGTGTGTGACTTTTCGTTCCTCGCACGGGGAACAGGGAAGGCCTGTGTACGGTTGACATTTACCGTGAGAGCCAAGCAGGAAACTGTGACCACAGGGTAATTACAGCTCCCCGGGGGGTGTGGCCCGGCAGGATTTGGGGAGTCAAATGACGCAGAGATACACCGTGTGTCAAGGTTACTCACATCGTGCAGTGGGTATGCGGCCGCGTACACACCATTGGCCAGCAGGCTCGTGATGCCTTAAAAACAGAGGCAGAGAGAAGGTTATGGGGCAGGCGGGTCTCCGCTTCACATTTTAAAGTCACAGTGGTCACGGGGCCGTCTCAGCCACCAAGAGCTTCTCAAAGGGAATCGAACCTGGCCACACAGAGCCCGGACACCTTTCTGGGGTTTCCTCCCCAGGAATGACAGGGCACAGCTGGGTTATTGATCTATCGGCTAGGAGATGACGAAACACATGCTCGATTGGCAGAATTAGGAAGACACAGAGAAAACCCCGAGAGGCGGCTCCGAATCAGAGGCAGGCGGTGCGAGCGGACCAGACCGTGGCCTCACTCTGTCGCCCCCAAGCCTCCTATTCACCGGCTCCCCCCACCTGTCCAGGGCAAGCCTGCAGATGGGGAAGGTGGATTGTAAGTGGTTAGAGAAGCTGAATCATGAGGAAATATACGGATGGAAAAATTGATGGTGTCAGAAAACACACATACAATTCGGAATTAGATTTTAGGTTGATTGGGAAAGCCGGAGGAGGCCCACACTTACCATACTTCCCACATTTCCGCCTTTTACTTAGAAGGGCGGAGTCCTTCTTTCTTCCCTCGCCTTGCCCTGTTTATACATTGGCTATTAGTGACGTGCAGGGCCGGAGAGGATCAAAGCCACATTTGGGGCAGCAGGCGCGGTGGCCAGCGATTCCGGCGGACTCATGGCCGTCCAGTGCACCCAGAAGCGGTGGAATGCTGGTGAGGCCCCTTTTCAGGAGACCCCCAGGGCCTGCACTGGGCGCACTATTAAAACACCACACCTGCGTATCCTAACAGGTGCGCATGCAGGTGCCCCTCCCGGAGACTGTGAGAGAGGGCGGGACAGCCAGGGCCAAGTGTGGGGAAGGGGCTCCTGGAAATCTGATCTTGCTCCAACACATCACGGGGGCCCAGCATGGTGGGGGCGTTTCCATGGGACCCTTTGCTGCTCACGGAACCCTCTGCCTGGCTGAAGGGGCCTCCTCTTGAGTAAGAGCATCAGGTTTTCACAGCAGCCTGGTCAACCCACCCTCTGAGACGCCACCTGATAGTGGTGGGAAAATGACTCCAGAAATCCCCTTGAAAATGAGCCATCTCTGCGGTCAGTGACCTGGAATAATCAGGGGACCTGAAGGATACTCAGAGGAAGGGGCTTCAGCCACACATGTGAGTGAAAAGTTTGTCTGCAATACAAAGTGGACCTGGGGCCTGACCAGGCTGGCCGGCCTCCTTCCTGCTGCTGGGACGCTCCAAACCTGGTGCTGCCTGCCGCAGGGCCTTTGCACGTGCCGCTCCCTCTATCTGGAAGGCCTTCCCTCAGCACAGTTCCTAAATCCCCCAGCCAGCCCCGCCCTGCTCATCCTGCAAGACTAAGGGACACAGCCTGGGGGGTGATGGGAATCCTCCCTAATTGAGGATGAATTTAGAGGCGGTGGACTCTCAGACAAGGTGCCACGGTGAAGCAGGGCTGGAGAGAAGGACCTGCATCTATCTGCCCCGTTGCCAGGTGCAGGGGACCAGCCCTGCCACAAAACTGGTGGGAACACGGAGACCCTGTGTCCCCAAGGGCCTGAGAGTCAGCCCGGGCTGTGCAGCCCAGGGAACCCTGGACTTTTACTGCAAGCACAAACGTTTCTATTGGAAGAAATGCTGCAGGGACCCAGGGGGGAAACTGAGGTCCCAGACCCAGCCTGGGACCAGAACTATGCCTCCTCCTAACCTCTAGTGACCTTTCCAAGGCTCTGCCCTGGCAGCGGTGACCTAGAGGAGCAATTTCAAAAACCCACACTCCCGACGTCACCTTCCTTTCTGCCTGAGCTCGAGGCAGTCGTGTGGACCAGGGCTTGGTCACTTGAGAGTTTCTCAGTCCTCTGGACCCCGGATGGGACTCCTCCACACTGCCGTTGACTTAGGACATGGACTTAGAGATTTTGGGCCTGCCAGGGTATCCCTGTGAGTGACCACGGGCCACATGATCGGGGGCCAAGCAGCCACCAGAGGTGGTCGAGGGTTCATTTTCTGTCTCCTGGGCCTGACCCTGGGAATTCAAGTCCCGAGCCCTTGGCTCCCACTGCTCTCCATTTTACTTCCCACGGCATTCCTTCCACCACGGGAAGCCAAGACAGCAAGATGGTCCCTCTCGTATGCACAGCCTCCACCTCTCACCAGCCCTGCTGTGTTCCCCGGGAGCCCTGGCCTCGTCATTTTAGAGGCTTCTACAGAGTGCTGGATGCTACCCTCTAGCACGGCTCTCAGCAGGGGATAAAACAGCTCAAGAACCAGGGGAGGAAAGGCTGGAAAAGGCTCTGCAGTGTTTTGGCTTTCACAAACTGCCTGCAGCTGTGGGCAAGGGACCCACTGTGGGGGATGGTCCCCAGCTACACAATTTAACTGGGAAGGTTTTGTATCTATGGCTTAAGGGGTTCTGGAAACGGGTAGCCAGGGAGTCTGGTCAGGACGGTTTTGTGGCAGCTTCAGGAATTAGGCTGTCTGTGCCTGGTGGTGCCTGGTAGGGGAACTGTTTTCAGTGAGCCCTGGTGTGCCTTTAAGGGTCCAGAACAGGCACGGTGATCCCCATCCCAAACCCTGATTATTTCCCGCTGGACTGTGAGGGTCAAAAGAGGGCCCAGAACCCTTGGTCACCCCTAGCGCTGGTCTGTTTCCAGACTGGATTTACCACCTCTGCCGGGAGAGCCTGTCCACACGCTCACAAACGGCCAAAGCGAAGGCTACCTTTGTACTGAAAAGTGCTGGGCCATAAAACTGCACTCTAGGCTCCCAACCCAGCCCTCCAGCCTGAAACTGTCACACAGGCTTAAATCAAAACCCTCTTCAACACCCCAAGCCGGCTGCCCAACCTCCCACAGAGACGGCTCGGAGTGAGATTCCCGCTTGGAAAGCAACGCTGATCTCGAGCCCCAAACACGTGCTTACCCATGCTGTACTTGGCTTTGGTACACGTCGTCCTCTTCAAGATCTCGTAGACCTGTTGCAGACACAAGACGGAGGGTGAGCAGTTGCTTCAGGCACGTCCCTCCAGCAGAAACGGTCCGTCTGCTGTGGCTGCAGCGGACCTGGTTACCCGTGACGCCCTCCTTGAGTTATTTTCCAAGGAAGGACAGTGGCCTTTATTCAGGGACCGTGGGCCCAGCTTGGGATTCTCAACAATGTCAGAGGCCTGAGGTCCTCAGGGAGACATAGCTGCACCTGCAGGCGCCGTCTTTCACCTCCCAACGTGGGAGTCATGGCTGCTGGCCCCAGCAAAGCAATGCAGGGCCCTCCTGGGCCTAGTGCTGGTGTCCCATGTCACAGCTAGGCCCCGTCCCCGGCCCGGTGGGTTGACAGTCCCCTAGTGCTGAGACATGAGTTCAAACAGCACCGCTTGGGGGCACAATCCTGAATGTTCTAGGACCCTGGGGGATCGGTGGGGGGTCAGGCCTTGGGTTCCATTCCCCACGGTGGTGGCAGGAGATGGCTGCCATCAGGCTCTGGGTTCCTGGTGCCTGGGCCGAGCCCTGCTGCAGGGATCCCACCCCGGGTGCGTGCCTCTTGGCTAGTGAAATGTCTCCTTTGGTGGCCTCGGCAGCTCTGGCTCACGAGTCCGACTAACTGGACCCAGGTACCAGCTCTGCCCTTTGCAGCTGTGCGATTCTGGACCAGTGACATCGCCACCCCCTGCCTCAGCTTTTCTATGTGTAAAGTGTGGTGAGAACAACTGGTCCTGCTGCACAGATGTGCATTTCAGAGCACACAGATCCTGCCTCGTCTCTCGGGCAAGGCCAGCGTCCTTCCAGTGCCCCCAAGCCCCGGAGGTCTGAGCTCTTCCCCTTCACCTCCGTGGGACCCGCCCGTCCAATAACCCCGGCTGCCTCTCTCACTTTCCAAACCCACTCCCGCAGCCGCAGGGCCTCTGCCCTGGTTGGTCCTTCTCCCAGAAACATGTGTCCCCTTTAGATCGGAATAGCTTCAGGGTCCCTTTAGCACCCCGGCCCTAAAGCCACCACCCTCCCGGTGGCTCTGTCTTCTAGCTTGGCTTGCCCCTCCCCACCTGCCAGATTAGAAATGCGCTCAGCACCTCTTTCCTCACACCAGGCTTGGGCACACAGCAGGTGCCCAACACATCCCTGCTGAATGAAGGAAGAAATCGCCCACTCAGCTGCTCTCAATGGCTCCCTCCCCATCATCCTTCAGATCTCATCGGTCCTGACCTTGCTGATTCTCCTATAACCACCTCCTCCCTTCCACACACAGCTATGACTCCCATCCACGATCACTGCCATGGCCTCTCCTCCACCAGTCATCTGGCCTCCCGCAGCTGGCCTCTGGCAGCGATCCTTCTAGAACAAATCTGAGCATACCCTCAACTGTACTCCACAACCTTCTATGGCTCCCCAGTGCCTACAGGCCGAAAGTCTAAGATCCACGACAAGCACAGTGGGCCCATCACTATTAAGCACTGCTGGTCTCCGTCTCCCACCCACTTGTACCCCGGGCCACCCCAGTGCCAGGACGGAGTGAACGGTGTGGTGGAGAGGAGTGGGGAAGGGCTGTCACTCCTCCACACCTTTGCTTAGAACCTCAGCCAACCCTGCATGCTGTTGGATTTTGAGGCCTGACTAACCAAGGCCAATGCTATGAACTGTCAGTTTCTTTGGAGCACGTTGGCCGTTTAGGAACTGGCCTCCGGGGTCTCTGGGAGAAACTGCCCTTCCTCCCCACCCCAGATCTGCCTGTCCCGGCAGTGGCTCAGAACCCCCCGTGCTGATGTGACCTGCACCGCCCTGCTGCTGGCTGCCTGCCAGTCTCAGGTGGTGGCCATGAGGAGCAGTCGTCTGGACAAGGTCACCCCGGCTGCCTCCTCCCAGCCCTCTGTCTCTGCCCGGCCAGGCTGGGCTTTCTGGGCAGGGAAGAGAGAACACGGCAGCAGTTTGGCTGCCAGGTTCATTTCTTGTTTCGATAGAAGTTGGGTCCTGAGCCAGGCACAGCCCCAGCTTGGCTGGTGGACAGGTTGGCGGCCGATGGATAAACACAAAGGCAGTGCCTTGGGTAGGGCAGGGTGGCCCGGTCAGAATGCGAACCTCGGTTGGCTCCTCTGGAAAAGGCCTGGGAAGAGACCCTAACGCATGCGCCTTCGCCTCCCCCACCCGCCTCCTGCACCCACCTCCCTGCTCCAAAAGCCCCCAGTTGTGGCCTCATGGTCAGGCCCACACAACCCCACCACGAGGAGGCTCTGAGGCTCTGAGGCATGTGCTAGGAGCTGCACAGACTCGGGAACACAGACCTCTGAAATCACTCCGGGGGGCTGGCGACCCTCCTGCTTTCCCGAGCTCCGAGCTTCCTCCCTTCCTCCGAGCTGCCCCAGCCTGGGGCACGGCTGTCCCCTGGGCCCCTCGTTGCCCTCTCCCTTTCATTATTCTAATTATTTCTGTCACAGACAATTAGAGCCGGCTTCCACCCGGAGGAGTTTCACCAAAATGAAATTATCATCTGCTTCCCCAGGGCCACCTTGCTGGTGAGCTGTTTCCAGGCGCCTGTGATACTTACAATCGTGCTCCGGGTTTTGCTGTCGAAAAAGGAATCCTTATCAGACAGGTCAAATCTGTGGAAATACAGGAAGGAAATAAGATACGGTTCAGTTCTCTGGGTTTCAAGGCCCTGGGAAACCACACTGTCCGCATTAGCGGTGACCCTGAAATGGACGGAACTCTGTTCGCACACCAGGTATGACCCGTCCATCCCTGGGCCTTTGGGATGCTCTGTTTTACTGCCCCTGCACCTGGGTGAGGCCTGAGACCCACACAGGTGGGAAGTGACCTGAGAGGCAAGTATGGTCAGATGCCCCCCAATCCCCATCCCCCATCCCCCACACCCCCCCAGGCCCCCGGAAGATCCCGGCTTCCTTTTGATGACATCTTCAGCAGGCAGTTTTTAACGCCTCTGCTTCAACAAGGCGGGGGACAAGGGCAGTACCACCGCCACCATCAGACAGTTCCAACCTTGAAAACAATCTCCCTGGACTTCTAATGGTTTGGGTCCCGATGGGCCGCACAGGATTGCCTGAGGCTTCCTGAGGGTGGAGGGGCATCTTAAACACACTCCCTGCTCTCCAAGGCACTTGGGGGAGAGCTGGGGAGGGCAGCTGGGTAGCTTCCATCTCCATGGGGCCTGGAGGTGAGCCCAGCCCTGGCCAGGCAGCGGGGCTGATGGAGGCGTCTCAGGGCAGAGATGCAGGAGGTGGGCAGGGGTCCTGGAAGGAGGGCAGTTTCCTCTAGTGCCCCGAGCCCCCGTTCTGGAGCTGGAGGAGAGGGCTGGGCTTGGGGGTGCTTCCTTCTCTCCGGGGTAATGCCCTGTCCCCTCCAGGAATTAGGACCTGGTAAATGCATCCACTGACGCTCATGGCTCCACCCCTCCTACATTAACAAGCAAGGACCCCTGTGGGCTGGGGCACCTGTTCATCCTCCCTGTCCATTCTTCCAGGCCCACGACCCCGTGAGGACCACTGTCCAGGAGCCTCCTGCCCCCTCGGGCTTTCATCCAAAGTCCCTCTGGGTTCCCATGGCTCAAGCTTTCTGTTCCCGCCTCTGCCCACGCTCCGGCTCTGCCAGTGAGGCCAGCAGAGGCCTTGCAGTCACTGCTGACCCAGGTGGCTACGCCCTACCGCCCCTCGGGAGCGGGGGAGGAGGGAAGGTTCCAGAATAGGCGTGGCCCTGCCAGGCAAGCCAGCTGGCGGGGAGCCCCTGGGGCCTCAGGCCTCCCGCCTGGGGATGCTTTGTAATTTCTGCCGCAAGGAGTGAGACTTCCTCGGGCTCAAGGCTGCCTGGGTTGCAGGAGGCCTGGGTAACCAGACCCAGGTGGGGGAGGGGTGATGGGGGAGGGGGAGG
>NW_016107878.1:169958-181645 GCF_001604975.1 Cebus imitator | reverse complement strand
GCGGTGGGAGGCATGTCCAGACCAGTGCTTTGGGGTCCTCACTCAGGCTGAAGAAGTTTTTCCTGTGTCACCAAGCAGGACAAGATGCTGTGGCCCCCCAACTCCTCAGATAACAGAGAGCTTGGGAATCATTTCCACGGCCTCTTCTAGGTTCGGCAACCACAGAGCTCTTACAAGAATATGTTCTTCTTTGGGGGACAGAGAATCAACCCACATTTCTCATGCTAGAGGGTTAAATCCCCACACACAGGACCCTTTGGGGAGCAGGATGGGGTCCCCACTTACAGATGCTGCTTCTCTCGGGAGAAAGGATAAGAGAGTCTCTTCATGGTCTGGGGTCTGTGGTCAGCCACTTTGGGCTGGATGGGGTCTGTGATTTTCTGGAGCACAGAGTTGATTTTTTTCAGGAGGCCACGGGTCTCATTAATGTGGTACATCTGCAGATAAGACAAGGGACGGGGAGATGTGTCACCCTGCTGGACCACGATCCGTGTCTGTCCTCAGGTGGTCAGAGAACGATCCCACCCCGTGCAATGGCACGTCCTGTGGGCAGAGTGCCTGGGTGGGCCAGAACGTCCCCCAGCCCCCTGTCCACGCTGTGAAAGCCCGGGGTTTCAGGAGTACCCAGCCAAAAGCACAATTACAATGCATTCCAGAGAACTTCCCCCTACACTTTACTTTTGCTTCACAAGAGGCAATCCAAGTGCTCTCTGAGGACGAGAGAAACCGAAGGCTGACTTACCGCCTAGCACGGCTTCACCCTTCCGCCCGCCAAAGTAAATACTGACTCCACGCTAAGCTTCTGGGAATACACTGTCAAACTGCCTTTTAGATATAAAGTTTTCACGGATTAAAAAGAAAAATCCCAGTAAGCCAGAAAATGTAATTAAAACGAGTCTGATAAACTGACACCACAATCACAAAAGCACCAGGACCCCACGAGTAATTGTGTTTGCAGTTAACGGTAAATTCCCAGGGGGTGGAGAGGTGGGCTCCTCCGCCTGCACCGTCTCTTGGTGGGGGTTGCTCTGCGGTCCCTAAAGACCCCCTGGGGCTGGGTCACATTCACCACGGTCAGAACCCCAGAGCTTGGGGGCCTTGTCACATCAAGCCTCTTTGTCCTCCCAGAGGTAGCCTTGAAGCCCGCTGGGCTTTTTAATAAAACTCAGGGCCTCCAGGTAGGTATGCTTCACGTGACCCAGGCAGGCCTTGACAATGCATTTCGGAGCAGAACCACCAACGCCTACCTTCTTCGTCGGCATCTTCAGTTTCAGAAACTCCGCCTCTCTGCACAGCACATTCCAGGGGGCGTGGATCTTCACAAACCCAACTCCATGGATTTTAGTCTAGGTAGAGAAGGAAAGTTCTGGGTCAGGGTGGGTGGGTCTGTGTGCAAAGCCCCCTTGATCTTCACATGTGACTGCAGTTCACTGAGCAGGTGCTGTGCACGGCTGCTTTCACTGCGGTCTCATTCCGTGCTGACGACACCTCGAGGCGTTGCTAGAATACCATTTTTGCAGAAGGTGGGAGGGAGTGCAGGGGGTTACAGGGGCTTCCCCAGGTCACGCGGGAACCTTTAAGAGTCAGGAGGGTCTAAAGGAGGGTCCCCAGGGGTACAGACTCCAAAGCCCCCGGGAAGTTCTCAGGAGGGTTTAGCCGAGGGCCCCAAAGCAGCCCAGACCACAAAAGAAAATCTTTCAGGATGCAGAGCCCAGGTCCCCTGGCCTCCACAGGGACCTGTGAGTCCCTGAGCAGTGCTGAAGAGGGTCCCCCTCTGGGTCTCTTCCCGCTGTGCGTCAGGGCCACACCTCTGCCTGCTCTGGGTCTGCTCCCCGGGGTCCCTTGTATCTGCACTGACTTTATCCTAAAGAGAATGGGCAGCCTGGTGCAGGGGCTCGAAGACTGGCCCGAGTTCAACTCCAGCTCCCTCCCGAAACGGCTGCAAGCTTGGCCAAGTCACCTCTCTCTGGTCCTGAATGACAACAGTGAGTAGCAGAGAGTCACCGATCGCTGGCTGCCGAGGATGCAGCATGAGCTAGGGGCTTCATGGGAGCCCACTCCATCAACCTTCACGGCAGCGTGATGAGAAAGGCCCCCATCACAGATGGGAACACTGAGGCTGGGGGAGATGAAGTCGCCACAGCCTACAGTCCTGCTGCCAGCAGAGTGGAGCTGTGTTCAAACACAGGCAGTGTTGCCCGGACTCCCCACTTTTTTTTTTTTGAGACGGAGTTTCGCTCTCGTTGCTCAGGCTGGAGCGCAGTGAAGCGATCTAAGCTCACCGCAACCTTTACCTCCCGGGCTCAAGTGATTCTCCTGCTTCAGCCTCCTGAGTAGCTGGCATTACAGGCATGTGCCACTATGCCTGGCTAATTTTTGTATTTTTGGTAGAGACAGGGGTTCTCCGTGTTGGTCAGGCTGGTCTTGAACTCCTGACCTCAGGTGATCCACCTGCCTCAGCCTCCCAAAGTGCTGGGATTACAGGCGTGAACCACTGTGCCCGGCCTCCCACTCTTAATTGGAGATCAGACGCCAGGTGCCCCCACCGTCTCCAGCTTTCCCTCTCCCCTCTGGATGCCATGTTTAAGAGAGTCCCTTTACCAAATGAGCAGCATTTATGCAGCCACAACGTATTTCCCATCAAAGACACATGTCACATCGATTGGCCTGTCACCCTAAGACTACCCCACTGCCCAGGGTGCTGATGTAACAAGAAGCAAAACAGCGCTGTGCCTCCCTGAGCCAGAGCTGCCTATGGGCAGTGGGGGCCTCCATCCCCCATGGCGTGGGGGTCAGGCTTCAGCTTCTGGACTGAGATCCCATCTGCCTCTCCTTTCCACAATTCTGAGACTTAAAGGAACGGACAGGAAGTCTTGGCAAAAAGGGATGACCCGGTGGGAGGAAGAGCAAGTGCCGGCCGGGACCCCACCCATCTGCTCTGGATGCAGAGTGACCAGCTGCAGGCTTGGGGCCTGACCTTGCTTTTGGGTCCCCTTGCAGACAACAGGCTGAGTGTGTGACACAAGTACATAGATTCACTGCAGCTTGTGGACAAAAAGCAAAACCTCATCCCCAAATGACAAGACAAAGTCACTTGGGGATGAGTTTTTTTTTTCTTTTTTTTCAATCATTTTTTGTTTTTTTGAGACAGAGTCTTGCTCTGTCATCCAAGCTGGAGTGCAGTGGTGTCATCTCAGCTCACTGCAACCTCCACCTTCTGGGTTCAATCGATTCTCCTGCCTCAGCCTCCCGGGTAGCTGGGATTACAGGCGCCCACCACCCTGGCTAATTTTTGTATTTTTAGTAGAGACGGGGTTTCACCATGTTGGCCAGGCTGGGCTCCAACTCCTGACCTCTGGCCATCTGCCTGCCTCAGCCTCCCAAAGTGCACTTGAGGATGAGTTTTAAGTAAACAAAATCTGAAATGGTTCAAGTAAATGCACCCAGCGAGATCCTTGGTGGAAGCCTGTGAACATGACGGTCCCAGGGACCCAGGCGAAGCTTCCAGGTCCAGCAGAGAGAGTTAAAGGAGGAGCCCCAGCACCTCAGGTGACCCGCCGAGGAAGGGAGGCGTTCCTTGACGCCCCAGCTTCATCCCATGCTTCTTCCTGATCCGACCGAAAAGCAAATGCCTCTGGGGTAAATCCTGTCTGGCCACTCCTCCCGAAGCCACCCGTGGTGCCTTATGCTTACTGCGAGGCCCACGGCTGCATCCACGAGGCCTGCCCTATACCATCCTCTGCCCAGCACCACCGCTCAGGCCTTGGCTGTGCTGCCCTGCTGTCCACAGCGGGCTCAGAGCAGCCACTCCGCATGTATTTATAGAAAGAATGAACGAAGGACAATCATACAGTAATAGTAACAGTCATGTGGATGGAGGCTGACAGTTACTGGCTGGTCCCTGCTGCATACATGCCGTGGGTATCAATTCATTTCATCCTCACCACAAGCCTGTGAGGCAGGTTCAGTCATCATTCTCATTTCGCAGTTGGGGAAACTGAGGCCCTGAGGTGTGTGCCATGCTCACCATTGTGGGAAACTCATGTGGCCACAAAGCGGGCGGGTTAAACTACAGAGGTTTATTCTCCTTCAGCGCTGGAGGCCTGAGGTCCATAAAGTGTCTCCAGGGCCGCGTTCCCTCCGAAGGCCCAAGGAGAGGATCCTTCCTGCCTCTTCCAACTTCTGGGGGCTCCCGGCGTTCCCTGGCTGTGGCCACGTCGCTCCAGCTACTGGCTCCTCTGTGGCATGGCCTCCTCTCCCCGCTGTGTCTGGAATCTTCCTCTGCCAGTCTCCGCTATCGGATTTACGGGCCACCCTAAATCCAGGACCATCTCATCCAGAAATGTTTAACTTCCTTCCCTCTGCAAAGACCCTTCTTCTAAACGAGGCCACGTTTGCATGCTCCCGGCGCCTGTGGATCGGGGCCACCACTTAGCCCCTGCTCCCGCCCTGAAGCTGCAGGTTGGCGTTCAGGTGGTTGGTTTTGTGCAGGGGCCTGTCCTGGTGGTTACGGGAGCAGAAGCACGGGCCCAGGGCTTGAGGCTGCTTGAGAGACAGCAGGACCAGGCCACCCCAGGCACGGTGATTGGACAATGTGGGGTGTGAAGACCCTTGTGGGGAGCCCAGGGTGGAAGGACGTAAGGTGTGGGCTTGGGATCCCTCTGAGAACTGACGATCTCAGCGTGAACTGGAGGAGGCAGTGCCAGGGGCTCCGTCAAGACGAGCCCAGACCCTTCTGCGGCCCGCGAGAGGCAGACTGAGTGGGCACTGTGGTTAGAGGCCTGGGACGGGGTGGCCTGGGTTGGAATTCTGCCCTGGCTCTGTGTGGTTTCCACAAAGTGACTTAACTTCTCTGAACCTCCGTGTCCTCAGCACAAACTGGGCATTGCAAGACCTGTTCCCAGCAGGGAAGCCTCTGGTGCTCTCAGCAGCCCTGGTCCAGCTGAGTCCCTGCCTGTGGAAGCATGGACTCCTTCGGCCAAGAAGCTTGAAGCCACCTCCTCAGCGCTGGAGGGCCACAGAAGGCACTGAGGCTGGAGGGGTGGTGGTCTCCCATCCTGGTGACCCACAAGAACAGTGCTGACACCATGGGGCACCTCTGAGTCACGGGAAAAGACAGCCCACGTGCGGGAGAGCCTGTCTTTTCCTGTTAAGACACAGATTTATTTCTGGGCTCTGCTCACTCGCACGCAAAGACCCAAAATATATTCCTCTGAGTCCATGAAGATTTCTGCACGGTGGTCAAGGAGCCAGTGCCTGCTGCCGGCCGCCCTGGGAAAACATGTACCCCTGTTGACGAGAGCAACGGGGTCCCTCCCAGGAAACATCTGGCAGGATTCGGGAAAGGGGTCATGGGACCAGTTCGGGGAAAAACACATGTGGGATGTTTTAAAGCATGGTGCCCGGCCTGACCACAGGCCTGTCCCCAGCAGAAGGACACTGGGAGAGACAGCTGTATCCCTTTTTCCCCCAGCCAGTGCCCTGAGGAACATGTTCTGCCCCAACTCTGGCCCCTCAAGCTGGGGTCTTTTTTTTTTGAGATGGAGTTTTGCTCTTGTTGCCCAGGCTGGAGTGAAATGGTGTGTTCTCAGCTTACCACAGCCTCCACCTCTTGGATTCAAGCAATTTTCCTGCCTCGGCCTCCTGAGTAGCTGGGATTACAGGCATCTGCTACCACGCCCCGCTAATTTTGTATGTTTAGTAGAGACGGGTTTCTCCATGTTGGTCAGGCTAGTTTCGAACCCCTAACCTCAGATGATCCACCCGCCTTGGCCTCCCAAAGTGCTGGGATTACAGGTGTGAACCACTGTGCCCGGGCAATCTGGGGTCTTTGAGGTTCATGAACCTGCTGGGCTGACAGCCACAGCTGTGGGGGTGGGGAGGCTCCACCTGGCCAGACCACAGGGCTCTGTGAGGAGACGGAGTCAGGTCCCCCAAATAGCCCCCAGTCAGAGGGGGCAGAAGATGCTCACCTCGGTGCAGAGACTAACCACGCGGGCTGAGATCTCCCTCCGAGTGCAGCCCAAAAGAACTCTGACCTCCCTGGAATTGCTTCCGGCATTTTTGTTTAAGAAGGAAGAAGAAAATCACAAACAGGAAGGACAAGTGAGTCCCCCGTGGGGGATACACAGGGGGCAGGTTTGCCGAGGGGTCCCCGCTACAGTCCCTGTGGCCCGAGGGCCTAGACCCTCTGTCTGCACGGTGGCCCCGTGGACTTCCATCATCCGATTGTGGCCAAGCACGCGACTCCCTGCAGCTGGAGCGTGGGCTCAAAATTGCTAGAAGATTTGAAAGTTTGCACCCCTAAAGATCAGACCTGGGTGGTTTTCGGGTTGCCCTTGGCTTCTTTCCTCACCCACCCTGATCCTACAGGCTGCTCCATACTCTGGAGGGCACTGTTCACTGTGGACGTCTGGCCCTTAATCACGGGGTTGGGGTGCTGGAGGGCTGAAGCCCGAGGGTCAGGGTGCTACTGAGAGAGGCCTCCACAGACAGCATCTCCTGCGTCGGGCAGGAACCACAGATGTGTGCACCGCCGCCCAGGCCGCCGGGTCACTGGATGCAGGGGAAAGCACAGGAGCCCCGTCGTCAGTGGGGTTGGCACCCGGAGGACCTCGAGCACCACAGAACACCTGGGCAAATCCCCATCTCTCTGTTCTCAGCATCCTCAACTACCAAGGAGGAGAACAGCCAGGCTGCGGGCCATGGTGCGGCCCCATCGGGAGGACACAAGCGTCTTCTAATCCTGTCTGTCCACGAGGACGGGGGGCTGCTGTGGTCTAACCCTCCTGCTGCCAGACTGCGGGCCAGACACCAGGAGCCTTGGCGGCTGCCCCAAGGGGGTCACACTCTCTGCCATAAATAGGCTTTGGGGGCATGTGATGCCCAGTGCCCCATCCCTGGTCAGCCCTTCATGACCAGGCAAGTTTTCAGCAGCCTTGGCGTCACCGCCTCTCCCCGTTGGCACCAGTTTCCAGCACGGATAGGAGCTGGAACACTGGGCCTGGAGCCAGGTTTATCTGTTTAGTTGACTGACGTGTCCCTAGCACGAACAACAGCACTAGCCATAGAACAGGTGCTCAATGATAGCCACTGAGGGAGGGAGAAGGAAGAGGGAAGGTGCCTGACTCTACAAAGTGCCTACTGTGCGCAGTCAAGGGCAGCCCCGCCTTTCAGACTCCATCCACCTTCTCCCCGACCTTTTGGTAGCTGTCAGTGTGTCCACATCAGTAAATATGGATGAGGGGGCGGGGAAGGCCTGGAGCGCCTCGTCCCAGGCCCACGAGCAGTACACACGGAGGGGGATCTCAGCCTGACGTTGACCCTGCAAAGCTCACTCCTACCCTCCACCTGCACGGCTCCAGAGGGCACGCGGGCAGGACGGCAGATGCTCTCAGTTCCTAGGCACGGGTCTGCGTGGAGAGGTCATCGCCCCTGCACTGGCGTTTCCCATGCTGTGGTTACTGCTGAGCACGTCCTCGCTGCACAGGAAGACCTGGCTCCCATGGCATGGATGCTGATGTGAAGTACAGTTGAGGGACTGTCTCTGGGGCAAGCACACACCCCATGTCATCCTGACACGGTCTCCAGACTGGAGTCTCAGGCGAGCTGAGGACCCAAGGAATGCAGCTCCGTGGGTGAATCCGGCGCCCCTGCTCTTTCCTGAGCATGGGGCAGGGACTGGGCCGTGGGCAACTTTAACCCCAGCCCTCACCACGGGGTCTGGCCCTAGGCATGCTCGGTGATGTCTTGTTAAAGAAATAAACGGTGGGTAAGTCAGCAGAAATACCGTTTCACATTCCTGCTTCTGCTGAAGGTGGTGGATGGCTCAATCAGCCCTCCCAGGACGCACGGTAAAGAATGCATCACAAGAGAAGAAATGAGAAACGGTCTGAAAAGCGGTCCCAGCCTTTTTGGCAGCAGGGACTGGGATCATGGAGGGCAATTTTTCCACAGGACAGTGCTGGGGTGGGCGATGGTTTTGGGATGAAACTGTGCCACCTCTCGATTTTTTTTTTTTTTTTTTTGACACAGAGTCTTGCTGTCTCCCAGGCTGGATTGCAGTGGCGTGATCTTGGTTCACTGCAGCCTCCACCTCCCAGGTTCCAGCAATTCTCCTGCCTCAGCCTCCCAAATAGCTGGGACTATAGACCCGTGCCACCAGGCCTGGCTAAGCTTTCTATTTTTACTAGAGATGGGGTTTCATCATGTTGGCCAGGCTGGTGTTGAACTCCTGACTTCAGGTGATCTGCCTGCCTAGGCATGAGCCACCACGCCCACCCAAAACTGTTCCACCTGTGATCATCAGGCTTTAGATTCTCACAAGGAGCGAGCACACAATATAGATCCCTCGAATACGCCGTTCCCGACATGGTTTGCACTCCCCTGAGAATCAAATGTCACTGCTGATCTGGCAGGAGGCAGAGGTCAGGAGGGAATGCTCGCCCGCCACTCATCTCCTGCTGTGTGGCCCGCTTGCTAAAAGACCACAAACCGACATGGGTGCCCAGCAGAGCAGGAGGAGAGAAAGGGAAGGAAAAGGAGGAATGGAGCCCACCCTAGAAGCTCTGGCTTCTATAGCCACAGCGTCTGCGAGGGCCCGGGGGCCTTGGACTGTGGCTTTGGTTCAAGGCAGTTTCCGTCTACGACGCTGTAAACCTTTCTGGACAAGGTCACCTTCATCCCAGGCTTTGGGAAACCCCACAGATGATAAGAGATCAAAGACTAGCAGACGAGAGAACCAGACACACCCCCACCAGGACAAGAGACAGCCCTGGGAGGAGAACCAGCTGAAATCAGCCCACTCAGCTTGGGATCAGGAAAGGATGGGCTGGGTAATAAATCAGCTCTGCTCACCTTGTTTAAAGATGTAAACCTCAAGATAGAAAAGATCTGCAAAGGACAGGAAACTATTAAAACGTGACACGGCTGACTTGGAAAAGAACCAAATAGAACTCCTAGAAATAAAAGAGATCGTAAAAGGAATGAAGAACTCAACAGACATGTTGGAAAACGCTCAACCCCTCCAAAGACAGGGAGACGCAGGGGGCTGGTGCAGGGCGCTGCCGGTGAGCGGCTCCGGTGGGGGTGAGGGGAGCCCCGATCTGCAGCATCGGCTGATTCCTGTGGTGTAAAGACCACACCGTGGCTGATTTCAAGCCAGCAGCGGGTAACAACCAACTTGCAGAATTGTAGAAGGACATGACTGCAGCACACCGTGGGCCTGGACACAGATAAGGACCTCAGAACCACAGCCAGAGTGGCAACGATTTCACCCCAGCGGCTGGGATGCCCCGGGTCAGAGCTGTGCAGCGATGGTCCTAGGGTCACTTTAAAAATATGAATTTAATAAAAGGTCCAGAATTCACTTTATTTATTGTTTGAGACAGAGTCTCACTCTGTCACGCAGGCTGGAGTGCAGTGGCACGATCTCAGCTCATTGCAACCTCCGCCTCCCGGGTTCAAGCAATTCTCCTGCCTCAGCCTCCGGATTAGCTAGGACTACAGGTGCCCATCACCACGCCTGGCTAATTTTTGTATTTTTAGTACAGACGGGGTTTCGCCATGTTGGCCAGGCTGGTCTCAAACTCCTGACCTCGGGTGATCAACCCACCTCTGTCTCCCAAAGTGCTGGGATTACAGGCGTAAACCACTGCACCTGGCCCCAAATTCACTTTAAAATAAATATGTTTCCATGAAACCAAGACAAGCCTAAAATCAGGCAGTGGGCCGGGCATGGTGGCTCACTCCTGTAATCCCAGCACTTTGGGAGGCCAAGGCAGGTAGATCACCTGAGGTCAGGAGTTCGAGACCAGCCAACCAACATGGAGAAACCCCAACTCCACTAAAAATACAAAAACTAGCCAGGCATGGTGGCACATGCCTGTAATCCCAGCCACTTGGGAGGATGAGGCAGGAGAATCGCTTGAACCCGGGAGGCAGAGGTTGTGCCATTGCACTCCAACCTGGGCAACAAGAGCAAAAACTCCATCTCAAAAAAGAAAGAAAGAAAGAAAGAAAATCAGGCAGTGATAAAAAGTCATCCTCAACTGAAGATTGTGGAGGCATAAAATCTTTAGGGGCCAAAGAAATCTTTAACAGTGGAATTAAGAGCGCAGAAATCACTTCAGGACTAGACTGGAGGTCCTTACATCCCTCTGTGCAAGAGGCCCATTCTTCCTTCCCAGGGACAGGGAACGGGGACTGTAAGCTTTAGGGCAAAGAGCCTGTGGGTGAGGTCAGGGCCAGTCAGGTCAGGATGGCATTTCTGCCCCACCTGCTCACGGTTCTGGTAGGAAGTCCACACGGGGTGGGGAACTGACCAATCTCATGAGCGTGTTTATTGCTTTTATTTGTGCTGAGGAGCTGGGATTAGACCCAAGACTCCTCAAATTCCAGGCCTCACCCCCGATGCTCGAATCTGTGAGGGTCTCTCCCCAGCCCTGCCCGTGCCCAGGACCTGCCGACAGTGACCGCAGCCCCAGGACTGCCTCCCACACCAGCCCACATCCACAAGGCCCCCATGGGAAAGGGGGAGAAGTGGCTGCCCCTCCCTGTCCTGAGGCGAGGACAACCTTGCCACCACCCTTCCTGGTCACCTGGTGGCGGACAGGTGGGGTGTTCACAGGCAGGGAGACTCTTCTTTTCCGAGGGGGACTTGTGGTTCCCCTCTGGTGGGAGCAGGGCCAGGCCCTGGGAGCGGTGAGGAGTGGGCTCTGTCCCAGGCCTGCGGTTGAGGGGCGTTTACAGCCAGCACCGGCCAGCATTGTCCCTGTGCAGGCTCCGGGATTAACTTTCTTAACCCTCTCCAAGAGGAAGGTCACACCATCACCTCCATTTTACAGATGGGGAGGTTGAGACCCAGAGAGGGGAAGCCACTTGCCCAGGGTTACTCAGCCACGAAGTGGTTGATCTGGGTCCTCGGCCATGTACTTGGCCCTCAGGGCGCCTGAGCGGGGTCTGAACCCACACTCGGAGCTCAGAGGCTGCGTCTCCACCCCCCACGCATCCAGCCCTGGCTTTGTCTGAAAGCAGCAGCCCTTCTCCCATGGAGTCCGCCCTCACTTGCTTTTCAAAAGCAGCATCCATGAAGATGGGGAACAGATGCTGCAGGAGCGGCCCCGCCTGCCACGGGGACGCAAGTGGAGAGCCAGTGGAGAGCTGGCGGAGTGCAGGCTTGAGCCCTGGGCAGCTGCATGAAAGCAAACAGACTTTTATAGGGTTCCAGTGTCCACGGCCTTCACAGGACCTACCAAAGCCTGGGTCAGGTTCAACATCAGGGCAGTGGGGGCCTCAGCCACCCCGCAGCACACACAGCCAAGATTTCAGTGTGTGGTGTTCTCCGCAGTGACCCCACAAACATAAATAACGTCCAGCAGGCTTTGACGCTGCACTTCAAAAAGGCTAAGGGGTCTTAGTTGCAAGAAAACATGTTGGGACAAAACAATCTTCTTTTGTCCCTTTAATGAGAACCCCGGAGGCTGACCATGGCTGTCAAAGGGGCAGAGGCAGAGGGGGAGGGGGAGGGGAGGTAGAGGGAAAGAGATGGAGAGGGAGGAGGGAGGGAGAGGGAAAGAGATGGAGAGACAGAGGGGGAGGGAGAGGGAAAGAGATGGAGAGGGAGAGGGGTGGGAGAGGAAAAGAGATGGAGAGACAGAGGGGGAGGGAGAGGGAAAGAGATGGAGAGA
>NW_016107878.1:163188-168513 GCF_001604975.1 Cebus imitator | reverse complement strand
GAGGGGGGAGGGAGAGGAAAAGAGATGGAGAGGGAGGGGGGAGGGAGAGGAAAAGAGATGGAGAGACAGAGGGGGAGGGAGAGGAAAAGAGACAGAGAGAGGGAGAGAGAGAGAAAGTGAGGGAGGGGTAGACTGAAAAAGAGGGAGGCAGGAAGAGAGAGAGACAGAGAGGGGAAGAAAGGAGAGAGAGAGAAGGGAGAGAGACTTAGAGGAAAAGAGAAAGGAGGACAGAGACAGAGGGAGAGAGAGACAGAGAGAGAGGCAGAGATGAACAAGAGGCGAGGAGGAGGAGAGATATGAAGTGAGGGAGACAGGGTGAGAGAGACAATCGGGGAGAGAGGGAGCGAGAGGGAGGGAGAGGGGAGAGATCCTGAAGTGCTGGCCCCTGCCTCGGGGGCGTCTCTCTTCCTGCCCTTTCCTGCCCTTTCCTGCCCTGCGGAGCCGTCCTGGGATCTCTGAGCCCCTCTTGTAAACCCACGTTGAAGGCTGCCCTGTGATCTAAGCACCCCTGCCTTCTTGACCCACCCCCAGGTCTCTCTGGGACATGGCTTCGTCCTCCTCTGGCTCTTGGTTCACTGGAGTGGCGCAGGCTCCGGGGTGTCACACGGGGCACCAAGGCTCGTGTGGACGCTGGGGTCTTGCTCTCAGGAGGCCTCTCCTAGTTTGCGCCAAAGGCCCTTCCCACACTCCTCACACCTCAAAGCACGGTGTGGGCAGGACCGGCGCCTCCGCCGCCCCAGGAGCTGGGTCCCCCAGATCAGCTGAGCCGGACCCTGCATTTTGACAACCGCGGGGGTTCCTGCATGCCTCCTGGACCCTGCAGCGAGGTGGACCAGGACAAGGCTGGAGCCTGTCACTCTCTCAGATCATCCGGCCCGCCCTGGCCATGACCCTGCCCCATGCTGCTACCTTCCAGCTCCAGTCTGCCCCCTCCAAGGCAGCCCACTCCGGGATTACCCGCTGCGTGCAGCATCTCAGCTATTGGAATGGGCTGAAAGGCGTCCCTTACAAAGACA
This sequence comes from Cebus imitator, assembly GCF_001604975.1. Lineage (NCBI taxonomy): Eukaryota > Metazoa > Chordata > Mammalia > Primates > Cebidae > Cebus > Cebus imitator. The sequence goes on along the minus strand of NW_016107878.1, from coordinate 167,497 downwards.
TGATCAAGTCCTAACTCCTGGAGCCTATCGATGTGAATTGCACTTGGAAACAGGGGCTTTGCAGATGCAATGGAGTTCAGATAAAGGCACAGGGGTGGGCCCTAAGTAGCATGACTGGTGTCCTTACAAGAAGGGGACACACAGAGACACACAACAGAGAAGGCCGAGTGACCACAGTGGCTGACATTAGAGGGATGCAGCCACTAACCAAGAACACCTGGAGACCCAGGAGCTGGGAGAGGCAGGAGGGGTCCTCCCCTGGAGGCTTCAGAGGGAGCACGGCCCTGCTGGCACCTTGATTGTGAACCTGCTATGACAGCATCCATTTGTGTGATTTTAAGCCCCCAGCCTGTGGCCCTTTGCTATGGCAGGTGCACGGCATGACAGCTGTTACCAGGTCTCCAAGAACTGGCCCCATTGTGCACTTAGCCAGGCCCGTCTTCCAGGTCGCCCTGAGACGTCTCAACACAATGAACCTTCCGACTCGGTGAGGATGCACACACGGGGGCTGGGGGCTGCTCACAGCTGTGTGGGGCTCACAGCACACTTTGTCCAGGAGAGACACAGAGTGTCACTCCCACGGGCACCCCAGGAACAAAGGCCAGGTCACACCTGCACAGCCGGCAACCTCCAAGAGGCTGCCTGTCCTGGCCACAGCACACAGTCCTGGAGGTGGCTGGCAGCCCCCAGGGGACACTCTTGCTCATCTGTCCCCCTGTCTCTCCCTCCAGGTCCGCTTCTGCCTCCACCTCCGCATCCAGCCTTCAGAGCAGGATTCTCAACTGGGGGCAGTTTTGCCCCCACGAACACTGGCAATGTGTGGGGACATTCCTGGCTTGTTTTCGCAACTCGGGTGGGGAGTGGGTGGTGCCACTGGCCAGGTAGAGGCGGGGGTTGCTGTTAAATATCACCCGCTTCAAAGCAACTAGTCCTCATTCTGGGGGAGGGTTTCATAGAGCTCGTGAGTATCTGATCGACTGCAGATCTTTCTCCCCAGGAAAGCTCACATAAGCCCTGAATTTTGCTTCCAATTGGGTAAGATTGTGCAACTGGGCTCTCTTGGAGGCAATCTTGTTTCCAAAATTGCAAACCCTTTGCTCCTTGTAATCTGAGCACACCTCTGGGAAAGGTTCATTCCCAAGAGTGCCTCTTCCCCCTGAAATGAACACTGCCGCAGCTCTGTCTGCCAGGCATGCTGGCAGGGGCTGGCACACACCTCAGACGCTGCAGGAGCCCAAGCAACCTTTTAGTAGATCTGGCTCTGCCGGTCTCCAGGAGAGCAGGGAAAGCAACAGGCCGCCCAAACTATGGCTCCTTCCAACAGCCCTGGGGGCTGGTGCAGCTCAGATGAGAGCTCTGGGGTTTCCAGGAAGCCCTCATAAAGCAGTTTATGATTTGAGAGGCCCCAGCAGGGATGTGAGAACATCTCAACTTCAGTCCTTTGAAAACGTGAGCGAACGCGTCTACCCTGCAATCGTGGTTTCATCTTAGACATGGTCAGGTCAACCGCTGAAAAGCCTCTTTTAGCTCTCGAGCCAAATTACCGATGAAATGTTGGGGTCATTTCACTGGTAAAAAGTAGATCATTTTGGTGACAACAACCAATGTCCTTATGTTTAGTTTTTTATTTCAAAGTCATGATAAAGAAGATGAAATGTTTAAAAAGATATTTATGAGATCGTATTTAACAAGAAAGGGTCTTTTCTCGCCCTAACTGCTGCTGTAATACATGATACAATATCAGCCAGGAACTTGCCACAGGCCAGACTCTGAATTAAGCACTTTGCAAAGGTTACTTATGATCACTAAGTGATGCAAATACTCTTGCTATCTCCATTTTACAAATGGGGAGACTGAGGCCCAGCCTTTCCACCAGTATGAAGTGGGAAGTCTGGGATCTGGCATAAGTCAGTCAGAATGACCAGACCCCAGAAGGCTCTGTGGAGCATAAGACCTCAGAGTTGTAGTCAGAAGGAAGGGCGGGGCTGGAGCGTCAGCCCCTTGGGGAACAGATGAGACGCAAGGACCACGGAGCTCAAAACCCAGCTCCCTCAGCGTCACCTCCCAGAGAGCGGCCCCGGCCCCCAAGCTTCGCTGGTCTCTTGTGCCCCTGATGGAGCCGATTCCTTCCTTCAGTTGTAAGTTGACATGCTGAAACGAACCCTGGATAGTAGCTGTATTGTTCTGAAAGCCACAGGGCTGGCGGGAGAGACCACGCGCAAACCTAGCAGGAATCAACCGCTCGCCTCTCTAAGACAAAGCAGGGCAGGACACGGTTCCCTTGCAATTCCCTGTTCCCCAGCTGCTGCCTCCAAAGCCAGGGAGAAAGTCTCTGAATCCTTGTCAGGATCAAATTCTTGCTTCCTGAACATCAGAATTTGGAAGGCCCCTGCCACAGCCTTGAAACTCCAAAGACACCCATCTGGGTGGCAGGACTCACAATCTCCTGCCGGGAGAAAGTGAAAGGAGACCCAGACAGATGCCCCAGGTTAAACAAGACCTCTTGACTCACTAGCTCAGGGTCCAGGGAGGCCCCACGGAGCATGTTGGATCGTTTTCAGGGAAAGTGATATCTACTTGTTGAAAAACAGAGGTTCCCTAATTAAGCTGCGTTTTGGTCTAAATACACCAAAGATATTCTTATCGCTGGACCAAAAGCATTTGTGACGTAAGGACACGGCGGTGCCTGTGGATGAAATATCAAACCAACGCCACCTTTTATTTTTGGCATTCGCAGGTGACGCCGTGGCATCCTAAGTTAACTTGCCGATGACTTTTCCTGCTTTCCATGTGTTTCAGAGACTTTGCTGATTCTCGGTTAATCTGCACAGTGATGGCTCTGCAGGTTGGGGCCCTTCCCCCAACATTCCTGGGAGGAAGGGCTCCCGTGCACAGGGAGGTTAAGGCGACAGCCGTGGAGCACACGGCAGCCCCAGGGCTGCTGCAGGAAGCACGGCTGTACCAGGGCAGCTAAAGTCACTCTCTGCACACAGCTGCACCCTCGGCCTCCCAGCAGCCAGGCGCACGAGGTGGGCCGACCTTTTGCTCTCTCTCGAAATCCTTCTCCTAGGAAGATTCACAGGCTTTGCTAGGGAGCGGGCTCCAGAACACCGTGTTACAGAGCTAGGGACTTCCGAGCACCAGGGATGCCCAGCGCTCAGCCGGACCCACTCCTCTCTCTACAGACGGGAAACTGAGGACCAGAGAGGGGCCGATGCCATCCAGGAAGACTCCCAGGAGAGCTTCGTCCTCCCTCCCCCTGATCGGGCAAATCTTCCCAGGAAAGGAGCTGACCAGAAGCAGGAAACGCTGTGACCCTAAGGTTGTGGCTGTGAAGGCCAGCCCCTCTCCCAGAGCAGCTGTGGCCGGAGGAGCGGGTCGGGGCGTCCCCAGCGCTGTTCAAAAGCAATTTCTACCCCACCTGAACAAGGGCGGTGTCACTCCTGAAGGAGGTATTCACTGCTCCTCAGTCACCAGGGTGCCAAGCCACACACTGCTCCCCTAGAAGACCTCCTGGTCTTCTTTAAGGACAGCTTAAAGCTAAAACAAGATACCAGCCTCACACCTTCTGAATAGGAAAGCAGCCGCCCGGAGCCCCCCACGCAGCCCACCCCACAGGCCGGCGCGCAGGGAGATAGTTACGTCCTCGTCCCGCTCCAGCTCCAGGCCGGCCTCCAGGAGGTTGCCCTCGTACTCCTCCCTGCGGAGACGCTTGTCGTCCTCGTGGTAGTCCATGGGGGGCTCGGCCGCGCCCGCGTCCAGCGGTGCCCCCTTGCCCGGCAGGGGGTGGTCCTGCTTGAGGCTGCGAGCCCCAAAGGGGGTGTCGCTGTGCTGCACCCTCCTGGCCAGGGTCCGGCTGCCCGAGGGCCTCTTGTGATGGTACACCAGGATGTAGTCCACCTTGCGCCGGCCGTCACGGAAGTACAGGCCATACCTGCACTTGGCGTCAGGGTCCACAGACAGGGAGTTCAGCAGCTGCGGGGGAAGAAGAGAGACGCCATTCACCATCGGGTGCCCTGACGGGCCTTCGGAGGGCTCTGGCTCCCTGCCCGGCCTCACTCCTCACTCACTCACTCAGTCACCCATTCACTCACTCACTCATTCACTCACTCACTCACTCAATCAATCAATCAGTAACTCAGTCACACACTCACTCAGTCACTCACTCAGTCACTCATTCACTCACTCACTCATTCACTCAGTCACTCATTCACTCACTCACTCAGTCACTCACTCATTCACTCACTCATTCACTCACTCACTCACTCAGTCACTCACTCAGTCACTCACTCACTCAGTCACTCACTCA
>NW_016107878.1:130323-161262 GCF_001604975.1 Cebus imitator | reverse complement strand
TCACTCAGTCACTCACTCAGTCAGTCACTCAGTCAGTCACTCAGTCACTCACTCACTGACTCACTGACTCACTCACTTGTTCAACAGACAGTCCCTGAGCCTCATCCACAGGCCAGGCGCCATCCTAGGGCTGAGATACACCTGGGACCACAGCAGCAGACACTGCCTTCAGGGAGCTGAGCTTCAAGAAGGAGGTATTCACTGCTAAACATTCACCAGGGTGCCAAGTCATACACTGGTCCCCCAGAAGACCTCCTGGTGTACGGAACTAGAGCAGGCTGGGTGTCAGGAACCTCCCTGGCTGCTGGCAAAAAACTATGGTAGGCCGGGAGAGGTGGCTCATGCCTGTAGTCACAGCCCTTTGGGAGGCTGAGTTGGGCGGATCACAAGGTAAGAAGTTCGAGACCAGCTTGGCCTATATGGTGAAATCCACACTTCTACTAAAAATACAAAAATTAGCTGGGAGTGGTGGTGGGCACCTGTAACCCCAGCTACTTGGGAGGCTGAGGCAGAATTGTAAGAGTAAGACTCTCTCTCTCAAAAAAAAAGCTATGGTAGGGGGTGGTTAATGGTTACCAAAAAAATGAGAAGAAATAAGACCTGATAAGATCTAGTATTTGATAGTACAACGGGGGAACTCTAATCAATCATAATTTAATTGTGCATGGGCAGATAACTAAATGAGAGTAACTGGATTCTTTGTAACACACAGCATAAATGCTTGAGGTGAGAGATACCCAATTTTCCATGATGTCATTATTATGTATTGCATACCCGTACCCAGATATCTCATGTACCCCACAAATACATACACCCACTATGTATCCGCCAAAATTAAAAATTAACAAGCAAACAAAAAAATCCCCCAACAAGATCAAAAGCTACCAAGTGAATGAGGGTTCCCCACACGCACTGAGGCAGAGCTGAGCTCAGGTTTTGTGAGTGCAAACCTCAATCTCTGATGGCCAGTGTCAGGGGCAGTGCCACGTCAACGTGGCCACAGGGCCATTAACTAGTTGTGTGTCCAGAGGTGAGGCTTTCGTGTCTTAGTCTGGGCTCTCCCCCAGTAGAGCCTGAGTAGAGCCAGGGGTGCTAGTGTTTTACTGGGGAGGTGATCTCAAGGTGCCAGAGGAGGCAGACGGGGAGGGAGGCTGGCAGAGGTGGGGTAAGGAGCAGCCACTGCTACATGCAGCTAGGCTCCATCCTGCTGGGGACCTTTGGAGTGACCGTGAAGGGCACACCCTAGAGCCAGTACCCAGAGGGTAAGGAAGCTGGGCAACCATGTACCCGCTCTGGCCCCTTCTTGGCTGGGGGTCACTCCTGGGGTGTTCGTTCCTCTGCATGAGCACCTTCCCCACATGTGGCCTTCAGCAGCGCCTGCACGGGCGGACGCCTTTGGGAGCAGAGGAGAACAAGCCACTGGTATGGATGGGCACTGCTGGGGGGTGCCCTGGGGTGACCAAGGGGGCGGGGTTAAGGCTCCTACAGGGCCTGCCTGCCACAGTTTCCTTATTTGTGGGGGTCACAGGGGATAGTAATGTGGAGGGGTCGGGTTTAAAACCCAGATATTCCCACAGTGGTAATGTGGTGCAGCCATTGCAAAAGCCAAGCCTGCGCTGCTGGGATTCCCGAGGGATTTCGCTGGTTGTCAAGACAGACAGGCCAATCAGAACGGTCCACAGAGCTGTGCCTCCCTGGAGCTGGCCGCCTGGTTTCCACCCTAGGTTCCTGTGTCTATGCGTGGACACTGCCTACAGCACTGTCAGTCCCTGAGGGGCATCATCTGAGGAGAGGGCCTCCCTGATGGAGCGCAGGGATGGCGTGCTGCACCAGGCAGGGCCCGAGCCCCCTTGGCCTTTGGTCAGCTGCACTCACGCCTTGCTGGCCTGGACGGTCTCCCCACGTGGTCACCTGGATCCCCTGTGCGGCTTCCGGCTGCACCATGGCTCTAGGTGGCTGAGCATTGGTCAGGAAAAGGAGCAGGCAGAAACCCTCATTCAAGGGGGTGGGCTGTATACAACCCAAAGTGCATCAGGGTGTAACCCCTCACCAAACTGTCAGCACTGCGTGGGGGGACAGGGGAGGGGAGGCCTCAGGCGGAGCTGTCCTCTTTAGTTGCAGGGGAAGGAGAGAGGAGGCTCTGGGCTGGGGCTGCTGGCTGGGCCCAGCCCCACCTTTCATAGGTGTTGATGGCAAGGGTCTAGACTCCTCTGCCCCTGGTTAGGGGACAGGTGGGGCCGTGCCCCCGGCCCCTTGGCCTCTCTGGCTCTAGGGTGCCTCTCCTGGAAACAGCATTGCTCATGGGAGGGCCCAGTCAGCATCGGGTGCCAGCAGGAGGCTGACTTCTCTTTACAGTAACACAGGGCCCCGCTGTTCTGGTGGCTCTCAGGAGGACCTGGAGGCAGCATGAATGCCCCGCCCAGAATGCCCTCTGTGACCAAGTTTGAGGGTTCTAAGGGGCCAGGACCACACCCAAGTGGGCGGGTGGCTTGGGAGGACTCAGGGGGCAGGGTGGGGGAGGGCTGGCTTTTGAGGGCAGTGGGTTCCTGTGCCCAGCCCCGTGAAGGACGGGGTTCATGGAAGACCCCAGTGTCACATGTCTGCAGCCAGCATGGGGGTGCGGGGTCTGTACTCCTCCTGCGGGATAAGCACGAAAGAGCTGTTCTTCTCAGTGTGCCGAGGAGGAAACTGAGGGCTGGCAGGGCAGGAGAGCCCCGGGTTACAGAGCAGGAGGGAGGCTGAGCTCAGCCTCAAGTCCCGTCTGCACGCCCAGGATGCGGGCCCCCTTAGGAGCAGTGACTCAGGGTGACACTGTTTCTCAGCCCGCGTATGTCATCTCGCTTTGTCCCCAGAAGCTGACCCTCTGAGGGGAGCATTATAGTTAGGTCTCTTTGACCTGGAGGAAACTGAGGCTCCCGTGGGTGAGCTGCCCAACTCAGGGGCCCTGAGTACCAGACTCTTGCTGGCTGATGCCAGTGCAGGGCTCTGCCTCTGGTGCAGAGGGGCACGTGGAGAGGGCAGCCAGCTAGCAGGCCTGCTTCTGTCCCAGCCTGGGGCAGTGGCGAAGCAGGACCGGTACACACAGCAGGTAAGCACAGGCTGGTGGGGAGGTGTGGGTGACACCAGGCCACAGGTATGTCTGGGACAGTGTGGGACAGCAGGTGAGGCTGGCCCAGGACAGGGCAGTGGCTTCGTGGCAGGCCCCGTAGTCAGCCAGACCCGGCTCTGTGTCCAGGCTTGGCCCCTCTCCAGCTGCAAGGCCTGGGGGAGGTTCTGGACCCTCTGAGCCCCAGGGTGGGTTTCTGCTAAATGGGGAGTGGCTGGGAGGCTTCACTGAGGGGATGGTGGTCTCTGCGAAGCTCAGCGCCGCCCTGGCCAGAACGATCTGGGATGGACGCTCCATGTAATTCTGGGGCCAGGCGCCTGGGGGCCATCCCCTTCACCCCGACTGCCAGCCAACGGCAGACTCGCATTCCCCTCAACATCTCAGGGAGGTCAGACGAGGGCAGGGCCACAGGGAGCTGGCAACTAAAGGTGCTTTTCTCTTCCCAGGGCTGAGCATGCAAAGGAGCCAGACCAGAAGCTGCTCTGGGAAGACACTAGCGAGGCACAGGGAATGAGCCAGCGCCCAGCAGGTGAACGCGGGTCTCCAGGGGTCGGGCGCACACCCGCCAGAGTCCCAGGCATGCCCAAGGGCTTGGGCTGTTCCCCCTCATCTCCTCCCCGTACCTCTTTCCCCAGCCTCCTCTCCCCCTCCCCCAGGCCTTCCCCAGCCCCTCCTCCTTGCCTTTGATACGCTCTCTCCACACACCCTTCATGTCCCTCTCAGCCCTTTGTAATTTGACCTGGTTTTCAGGGCACAGGGCAAATCCCGCATCCTCTGGGATCTGAAGGTGGCCAGCCCCTCTGGCTTCTGAAGGTCTCGGTGTGCTGGCACTGCCTCTGAGCCGTCTACCCACAAGCTCTTAACTTGCAAATCAGCCCCAACGCTGGACGGCAGGACCCCAGAGGCCTGGCCAGGGACTGTCTAGAGATGTGTTAGAACACAGCTCCAACCTGACCTCCACACACAGGGACTCAGAACCCGGTGGGGGCCCCATAAACGCCCCTGGTTGGCGGTGGTCACGGTGATAGCAAACAAATCCTTAGAGAGAGGGAGGAAATTCATGGGGATCCCTTCCAGCCAGAGAGCAGGGAAATTACACTAAGGAGTGGCCAAAACTTCTCTATCAAGGTGAAACAGGAAAGGTTACCAGGTTCAATATGAACCCCCACCATCTGTCCAATGGGGTTTCATCAAGGGATGCACCCACCCTCAGGGGCCTGACAGTCTTTGGGAGAACAGAAGCGTCACCTAACTTCCCGGCACGGTGGGGGAGAGACAGCATGGGGGCCTGATCAGGAGTGGCATCCTCCTACCTGCATTCAAAGACCAGCTCTGCCACTCACCAGCTGTGTCACCCCAGGCACACAGCTTCAGGTTCTGTCTCTCCGTATCCCTAAGACCTCCCTCATGTAATCTGACCTCCCTCATGGGGTTGCTGGAAGGACGAAGCCTGTTAGCGTATGTTGTAAAGCATCTGCAGCAGGGCCTAGCATCGAGGGAACCTTCAACAGAAGTTTGTTCTAATTTGGAATTGAGACACAGGCTCACATAAAGAACTAGGGGAGGACAGGGGAAAAATAATCTTGTGGCCAGAGTGGACCACAAGCGAAAGACGGTAGCAGTGCCAAATCCAGGCTTTAAAAAGTTACAGAAGGAGCTGGATGTGATGCTGGGACCAGCAGGAGGCAGGACCAAGCACAGGTGTGGGAGTCCCAGGGCCTGACTCTGTCACTGACTTGTGTGACCTTGGGTAAGTTGCTTTGTCTGTTTAGGTCTTAGTTTTGTAAAGTGTGGGCTCTCTCCCATCTAAAGGGCTGGGAGGGCCCCAGGGTCTGGAGAGCAATCCCGAGCTGGGCTTAGAGAGAGCTGGGAGGTGAACACACAGCAAGGGCCGGTGCGGTTGCCGCAGTGGCGTGTGACTTTGTGATGCCCTTCCACGGAGCAGTGGACGGGGGGCCTTTCTTGTGTAGAATGGGACAAAAAGGCAAAGATGTAATTGCAGCGGGAGGGACGTGGGTTGGACGTCACACGTAACTTCCCAGTCCGAAGGCCTGGGAAAGCTTCAGAACATTTATGTTTTTGTATTCTTAAGAAAGGGGCAAGCAATGCCTTGGTGCACCTTTGCTGAGGGCAGGTGGTTTCTTCCTCATCTTTTCTTTTTGGACGAAGTCTTGCTCAGTTGCCCAGGAATGCAGTGGTGTGATCTTGGCTGACTGCAACATTTACCTTCTGGGTTCAAACAATTCTTGTGCCTCAGCGTCCCGAGTAGCTGGGATTACAGGCACGCACCACCATGCCTGGTTAATGTTTGTAATTTTAGTAGAGATGGGGTTTCACCGTGTTGGCCAGGCTGGTCTTGAACTTCTGACCTCAGGTGCTCCAGCTGCCTTGGCCTCCCAAGGTGCAGGGATTAGAGGTGTGAGCCATACGCCCAGCCCTCTTATTCATCTTTTTGATGGTTGGCACTGAATATGCGGTTGCTGAATGAATGAATGAATGTGGGCATGTGTGAATGAACAGCATGGGTCTCGTTTACTGTGACTGGCTGTGGTCATCAGATCCAAGGATACAGAAGCTGAGACCCAGCCAGGCCAGCGACTTAAGCACCACAACTCCCCAACTCAGAGCCTCAGTTTTCTCATCTGTGAGATGCCGACAAAGCCATCTGGACTTAGGTCACAGGATTCTTGCAGGGATAAAATGTGATGGACGATCTGCTGGGTATGGTGGCTCCCGCCTGTAATCCCAGCACTTTGGGAGGCTGAGGCAGGAAGATCACGAGGTCAGGAGACTGACACCATTCTGGCCAACATGGTGAAACCTCATCTCTACTAAAAAGCAAAAAATTGCCTGTAATCCCAGCACTTTGGGAGGCCGAGGCGGGTGGATCACGAGGTCAAGAGATCGAGACCATCCTGGTCAACATGGTGAAACTCCGTCTCTACCAGAAATACAAAAAATTAGCTGGGCATGGTGGCGCGTGCCTGTAATCCCAGCTACTCAGGAGGCTGAGGCAGGAGAATTGCCTGAGCCCAGGAGGCGGAAGTTGTGGTGAGCCGAGATTGCGCCATTGCCGTCCAGCCTGGGTAACAAGAGCGAAACTCCGTCTCAAAAAAAAAAAACCCAAAATATTTGCCGGGCATGGTGGCACGCACCTGTAAACCCAACTAGTCAGGAGGCTGAGGCAGGGGAGTCGCTTGAACCCGGGAGGTGGAGATTGCAGTGATCCAGCTGGTGACAGAACAAGACTCCATCTCAAAAAAAAAAAAAAAATGATGGACGATCTGAAGGTATTTTGAGGACTCCCTCCTGCATAACTGGGGGAGGTACTCCTGGAAGGTGCCCCCCAAGGAAGATAGGAAAATGGTGGAAGCGAAATACTTCCCTTAGGCCACATGGGAAAATGTGAAGGAGAAAGGTTCCCTTCACAGCAGGAGTATCCTGGAAGTCCTGTCCCAGGCACCAGGACGGTGAGCGGGCAGCCTATATCTGGTCCATACCTGCTCTATGAACTCCTTCCTCAAACTCCAGGGAAAGGACAGAAGGGGGGAGGGACTCCTACAGCCACACCTTTAACACTGTGCTGGGACTCCAGGCATTGGGTTATTCAGCTCTTCTCTGGAGCTGGTGCTCCCGGAACTGAATTCATATCCATATGAAATGTCTTGATCACTCAAGGGAATCTACAAACTTCACTTTCTCTGAAAATGGGCTAAATGCAATCAGTGACTGGTAAAATTTCTTTTGGTTTTGAGATTCTTCCAATTACAGTTAAGAAGGGAACATCAGTTTTAAACTTCACTTGCTGTCTAAAACATTTTTAAAATGGGATCACTACGTATCAGTGTGTGACTATGGGGCGTGCTGCGTAATCTAGAAGCAGATCATCTCCAACAGCAGATAATCCAGGAAATACTGGGCAGACACTGGCAAATCAGGAACCTCAGGAGTGTCTGGGCTTGTTTGGGGCACACAGATCCCAGGCCACTGACAACCACCAGGTTCAAGGAAGAAAGTAGAAGCACTCAAATATCAACACAAAGAAGCAGAAACAAATTGCATCCAACCTGGCCTCTGGATTTCAAGTCATTTCTTCTTATATCTCACTGCACAGAAACAATGAAGTGATTTCTACCCTGGAACCTGGGAATGAGGAGAGGCAAAAGCCACAGGCTGGGAACCCCAGCCTGAATTGGATGAACTTATTCTGTGGTTGATTTATGCATGCATGAGTTGCACGCCTGAGAACGGGGTAGGGACTTTTGAAATGCGGCCCATGCCCTCTGGCCCTCGTGTGTACAGAGCCGCCTTCGCTGAGTGACTCAGGGTAATGACTGATCAACTGCTGTGGGCTTGTTGTGCCGGGGATGCCCTGGGAGGCTCTCCCTGCCATGCTGCCTGCCCTGCATCATCAGGCCTCAGCTCCAAGGCTGCAGCCTCCAGCCTGTCTGGCCATCCGCTGGCAGATGCTGCTCCCAGGCTCTGCCCCCTGCAGCGCGCGCCTCTGATTCAGCCTTCCAAGTTCACAAAACAAAGTATGGGCCATGGAAGTGCTGTGTGCAGCCTAAGAGTTGATGGTCTTATCTGGGCCCAGCGGCCTCTTTACAGACTTTGTGTCCTTCACCTGGGTCTGCAGGAGGCAGATAGTTTCTGGGCCTGGATGAGCCACAGGTCCTGGAACAAAAGCTCCAGAAACCAGGGGCTTTTCATTTAAGGCTCCATTTCTTATCGAGCATTCAATTCGCCAGCAAGTCCCGTCCAGGTCGCCCCCAGAGCATCCATTTCTCCACCACCCTGGCCACACTACCTTCCCCCAGCTCCTGGCTGGTATCCCAATTGTCCCGCTTTTGCATCTTTGCATATGCAATGTCTTTGAAAGACTCAGTCCCCACCCATCAGGTGTAGAATTAGCGCCTTCTACAGAATATTATTCTTCAGGCAGGCTTTCTGCAGCTCCCTGGTCTGTGTCCTGGGCCCCTCCTAACTGTCCTCCCAGCTGGTGGGTGACTTGGAGCTGGTCACCTGCCTTTCTGGGCTTCAGTTTCCTTACCGGTAATAATAGCACCTACCTCATATGTTGTGAGAATTGAATGAGCTAAGACACAGCAGGGACCCAGTGCTATGGCGTTGTCCCTGTCACTGCCCTTGGTAACGAGTAACGTTCACGTGGATAACGGGTAACGTTCCATCACCATTTGTTAAGTAAGCTCCAGATGGGTGGAGCCTTCCCTGTGGCATTCTCTGAGGGTACCCAGGGGCCAGCATAGCCTGGCATGTGGCTTTGATCAAATGGCAATCCCTGAACTCTTATGGCCAGTCATGAGTCATAGGTAGACCCCTCTCCAGAGACACCTCTGCCCAGTGCTCCTGGCAGCTCTGTGCAATCTCGATTCCTGAAAAGCCCCCCCCAATGCTATCCCCCTCCACTATGACCCGAGGGGTGCAAGGCCTGACTGACCAAGGCCAGAGTGCCTGCTGTCACTGGAACAGAGACCCAAAGCCAGAGCTTTGTCCCTGCTTCATCCCTGGCCTCTCTGTGTGCCCCAGGGACTAGGGGGACAGACCAGGGCCGTCCCCATCCTGATGGGAGCTGCGGTGCTGGGCCGGACACCCGGGGAGGGGCCTTGATGGGGCTGCAGGGGAAGGAAGGAGGAAGGAGATTCTGTCCTTAAGTCCCACAAAGCGCTGTTGAGAGCTCCCCTTACCCCAAGAGGAGCAAGCCAGTCCCAGCCCTGTCCTATCCTCTTCTGGAAAACTTTGTCCTTCAAGCCAAACCATTCCTGGGAGAATTCTGCCCCCCTCCCTAAAATGTAGGGATCCCTAGACTTCTGGGTCTGGCCCTAGGGAGGGTGGTGGGGATACTGGGGACCTCAGCATGGGGTCCCCAACTTACATGACTGGCTTCCTACCAGTGCCCCCACCTGAACCAGGCCTGGGCGCCAAGGGGAGACAGGGAAGAGGGTAGAAAGCAATCTCCAATGATTGGCATTCCAGTGCCAGGGTACCAGACCCAGCGCCCTGGGCACAATGTGCGTTTCTGGCAAGGTGGTGAAGCAGTGAGGCCTGGCAGCTACCATCATCCTGGAGTGGAGACCAACTTGGCCTTCACCCAAGACCCCCACCACCATCACTGCCCCAACGGGCACCCCTGGCAGACAGCCAGGAAGGGAAGGTCCCATCCAGGGCTCCAGCCGTGAGCTCTTGGTTGGGCTGTGAGCTCCAGCCCCGGACGAGACGTCTTTGGGGACTCAGAGCTCCGGAGCCAGGCCATGCCTGGGGGCTCGGCGCTGCGTTGGGCCGAGGGGCTGCCTCGCTCCAAACGCGCAGAGCGCAGGCTGGGCGCACGCACTTGACCGGGGCCGGCGCTCCCTTCCCGGGACGCACGTGCGCGGGTGGGCGCCGCGAACCCGGCGCAGAGGGTGCGGCCCGCGCCCCGGGGTCCCAGGAGGCCCCGTCGCCGCCGCCCGCTTCCCGCCCTCGCCGCGGCGCAGGTGCGCGGCCCTCCAGCCCCGGTCGCGGCCGCCCGCACTCACCGTGCCCTCGGACGGCAGGTAGCCGATGTCCTCGATGGCGCAGATGTTGATGATGTGGACGCTGCGGTCCTCGGCCGGGAGCGTCGAGTACTTCTCGTTGACCCTCATCGTGGCCGCCTGTGCTCGGGGACCGCCGGGCGGCGCGCCCTCCCCATCCACGGCCCCGGCGGCCTCTGCGGGCGGAGACGGCAGCGTTCGCGGCGCGCTCGCAGGGGGCCGGGCCTCCCCGCGCCCAGGCCCGCCGGGGACGTGGCCGGCCGCCTCCCGCTCCGCCCGCCGCCCTCGCCCGCCCGCCCGGCCCGCGCGCTCCGTGCGGGGTGCGCCTGAGCCTCGGGGCCGATCGCGCTGCCGCCCGGCTGCGGGTCCCGCGCCTGCTCAGGAACTTGCACTCCCGCCGCCGGCCTTTGCCTTCAAGATATAAGCGCTCTCCGCCCGCCTATGGCAGGGGCGGCGGCCGCGCGGGTCAGATTTTCCGTAGAAATTTAAACACAGGAAGAAAAAGGATTCCATTCCTGCGGGCCCCTCCGAGTTTTATTTTTATCCGGAGAAAGTGCCCCTTTGGATTTTTTTTTTTTTTTTTTTTTTTTTTTTTTTTTTTTTTTTTTTTTTTTTTTTTGAGGGTTTGCTTACCAGGTATGAAAAGGGGGGACTTTAAATAAAGTCCCCGAGTGGCAGGCGCTTCTGTGGCGGGTCACCTCCGCCTCCGGGGGAGTGAAGCTTCTGAGATTGGAGTCTGGAATGTTCTCCCTGCCCCTTTCCCTCCCCTCCACCCTGGCAAACTCCTGCTGTCTCTCACGGCTCACCACCTCCAGGGAACTCGCCTGGTTCCTGCCGACCCGCCCCCCACCCGCTGCCCGTGCTCCTGGGGTAGGCTTTTCTGGGGCTGTCATCTCTGGAGCCCACCGATGTTACCCGTGCCTCTCCCCACCCCATTAAGGAGCCCTTAGTGTTCTGCCCAGGTGCGTGCAGCCACCCTGATGCAGGGCATGCGTGTGTACCATCTCATTTAACCCTGCACCTGCAAGGTTGGAATGCGGGTCCTCATTTTGCAGAGGACACCCAGGCTTAGGAATGCCAAGGAACGGTCCCCATCCTCTGAGGCAGGGTGGTGCTCCTGCAGAGAGCTGTCCCCACTGCAGGGCGAGGCTGTCCTGCTTTCGGGAGGGAGGATGGTGGCTTTGATCGCTCACCCCCGGCCCCAGCAGGGGTCTGGCACACAGCAGATCTTCAAGTCTTCTTCCCCTAAGGAGAGTAAGGCAGGTCCCCAGGGGACAGCCACACTCTGGTTAAGCCCCAGGGGCCATGCTGGCAACCACATCCACTGGAAATAAAGTCTCCCTCTACCTCTCACAATCCTGTGAGTTCTTCATGGTGTGCATCAGATAGCACCTCTAGCAGGAAGTCCTCCTGGATTCTCACCCACTGCCTCTTCCCACTCAAATACATGGACCTTCCTTTCTACCCAAAGAACCTGCCTGAACCTCAACTAGCACTTCATTATTCCCCCTCATTTTACAGTGGGTTGTCTACCAGGTTCATACAACTGATGCTCAATAATTGCTTATTAAATGGCCATTTGGGAACATTCAAGGTCTACAGAAGTGATTAGGAAGTTGTCTTTCAAGGTCACGAGGTCATCAGCATGCCATGGCTCCAAGTGTGGAACCTGGAGTCAGCTAGGATGGGGTTGGGGAGAGGGGGTGGGGGCTCACTCCAGCTCTGGCACCTTCCAGCACTGTGACCTTGTGCCAGCCTCCTCCTGGGCCTCAGAGCCTCCCCCTTCTCATGGGAGTCTTGAGCGTGCCTGAAGCTGCCAGGCATGCAGCGGTCACTGCTGTCACTGCTACTGTCATCTTGTCATATCTTCCCTTTCCTGGTGCCTCAGTGAGACCCCCCCCCCCATTTAGGCACAAGTCTGTGACTTCCTTGAACTTGGGGTGGTGCAGGAAGGCTATTTGGTTCTCAGGCTGGTGGTGCCAACGGGTGCGGAGTGGTCCTAAAGGACTCTTCGTCTGCACCTTGGACAGTGAGAGAGGGTTTGGAGGAGGGCCCCAGGCTGGCCAGATCCACACCAGAAACAGTGCTCCATGGCCTCTGCCCCTAAGAGTTCAAGTGTCCAGCGCTGGGAAGAATTCCACAAAACATACAGAGGATTATGTAACTCCATCTGCTAATCCTTGTTGGTAAACAACCAGCATTGCATAACAGTAATGTACTGTCTTTCCAAATTTACGTTCGAGTGGCAAAGGACCTTCCGGAGCTCCACGAGGTGCAGTTTGCAGAAAAACAAAAAGAGTAAAAATCTACTTGACCAAATCTGATACACTGGTGTTCCCAAAGGTTTAGGAAGTGACACTTCTGGCTTGAGAGGGCTCTGGGCTTTGGGGGCTGCCGGGTGGAGGGCCATCTCCTAGGCAGGATGGCCACACCTTCTCCCCAGACAGCACCCCTTGTGGCTTTACCCAAGAAACAGTATTGAACCTCTGGTTTCTGTGATTTATGCTGTAGCCAGGCTCGAGGCATCTGCTTGCCTGTAAGACACCACCTCCTTTGCTATTTCCAGTATGTTTCCTTTTTTTTATCTCCAGTATCGCTGCATTTTAATTCCTCTCGCCCCTTTCCCAAGTCTTCTGAGGTGGATGGTGTAGACACGCACAGCAAGGGCAGAGGAAATGCAGCGTGGCCTCTGCATAGCAAGGGCCAGAGAAGATCAGCTCTGCCCCCAGGCCTCTCCTGGCCTCTGCCGGGGGTTCATGGGTCTAGGGATTTCAGGGACTGACACAAAGTAAAAGCAATCGTCCCTAAAATTGGAACGAGAAAAGAGAATTCCTGTGAGAGGTGGTATCTCCCAAGTCAGGACGAGTTTACAGGGTGCCTTTTGTTCCATAGGTGGTCCACTTCTCTAGTTCCCTGCCCCCGCCTGTGTCCCCTGGGTCACTTTGTTGGGAATCTCTCTCCCCTCTAGTCACTGATTGCTCACACGTGGGGCCACTCCATAAACGCTCACATTCATTTTTCTTTTTCTTTTTGTCTCAATGATTTTCATCACTAAAAACCCACGGGGACAGATTTTGCGGGCAGGACTAATTCCCCGCTCATGAATTAGTAAAAACCTGGTCTAACTCGTCCAGATGGTACATTTTGTGATGGGGAGCTCCGGGCTTCCCAGCTGGCCTGTGTGGCCCTTCAGTGTCATGTGATGGCATGCGCCAACTGATACAGGTGTCTTTGCTGACATTTTAATAGTCACCGGGGATGTAAATGTCAAGTGGCAAGGAGTGGAGGCCAACAAGCTGTCAGGAGGGTGGCCTCCCGGTAAGAGGCTGCACAGGGGAGCCCTTTCCAACTTGATTTTATTTCCATCCCATTGGCATCGCCCACAGGGAAGAACATCTCTGGGCACTGGCTGAGCTGCCGGCAACTCAGTGGGAGGTTGGACAAACCAAACTTTACAAAGGGAGCAGAACGAGGTGCCCCAAATCATGGAGATGCAGGGGCTGGTTACCAAAACCACAGACCAGAAACCCGTTAGCCACTGCACAGCCTTGGCATGCCTCGATTTCCTTTTTTGTAAAGTGAGGCATGACGTTTCTCCTTTTGGGTGGTGGGTGAGGGCCAAGAGGCCCAGCGCCTGGCCATGGTGAGTCCAGGCCAGGGAGGCAAAGACCTCTTCCTCTTCTTCTTCTTTTTTTTTTTTTTGAGATGGAGTCTCACTCTGTCGCCAGGCTGGAGTGCAGTGGTGCAATCTCGGCTCACTGCAACCTCCACCTTCCAAGTTCAAGCGATTCTCCTGCCTCAGCCTCCCAAGTAGCTGGGACTACAGCCTCTTCTAATACGGGGGCTCTACAGTGGAGGTATTGGGACCGTGGGTGTGCAGAGCTGGATCCTTCTCTGTGGCGGGGGCTGTCTGTGCGATGTAGGACATTTTGCAGCCACCCTAGTGACCTCTACCCACCCATGAGACCCCAGCAGCACCTTCTGCCTCTAACCCCAGTGTGACAACCAAAAATGTTTCTTGATGTTGTCAAATGTCCTCTGGGGACAAAGCCAGCCCCAGCTGAACACCACTGCTCTCAAGCTTGTCCGCGGCCCTCACCTGCCCTCTCACCTGGACCTGGGGGCCAGCTTCATGAGCCCCCGTTTCACAGGTGCGCACACCCGGACAGTTGACATATTTGGCTAAAGGTCAGGGAAGACACCCGGAGAGGTGACATACTTGGCTTTCATTCTAGTCTCCTGACCCCCACCCGCCAAACCAGAGCTCGCTCCGTGAATTCAATACGCATCCAGAATTAGGGAGGTAGCACAAAGGGGACTCGGTTTCTTTTTACAAAATAGAAACAGCCGGGTGCCCAGGTTGCCTCCGTTGGTGGAGGTGCTGGTACCCTCAAAGCCTGGGTGCATTGAGCCTGCCTTGCCCCTCGGTTGGCCCAGTACAAATCTCTGCATTCAGAGGGTTCTAATAAGTGCTGTTGACTCATGAATAGCCCAGGGGAGGGAAAGCAGCATGGAAGCAGTGAGCAGTCATGACTCAGGGCCATTGTGAGCGCCAGCGGCCACCCATCCCGATCCCACACCAGCCCCACGCTGCCGGGCAACCCGAGTAGGGCAGAAACAGAGGCCAAACAGGTAAATGATGTCACCTCCCAAAAGCAGCTTGGGCTGTAATTACCCCCGGGGAAGATGTGCCTGGGGAATTTACAGCCGAGATACAGCGGGCGGGCGGGAGACAGGCCACTGTCTTTTCCTTCCCTCGCATGATGTCAGCGCCGGAGCAGAGGCCGGCCAACCGCAGCTGGGCTCCGAAAGTGGCAGCCAAAGCTCTGACACTCGGCCAAAGCATGAAGGTCTGTTGGGGGGGGATTTTTTTCCCCTCCAACAGAATCCACGGGCATCCCGTTTCCATAGGAGGGTTTTCGGATTCTTAATGTGTTTTGTGAACCCAGGGCCTGCTTTCTGAGAATCCCAAGAGCTTTAAAGCACACCCGGGCAGCTGAGACCCTGGCCAGGCCATCTCCTCCTGGAAGCCTTTCTGGTTCAGCTCAGATGGCATTGCTCCCCTCTGCTCCTCCCACCTGTGGCTTCAGCCATTCAGGGTCCCTTCTGCCCACCATCTTCAGTTTTTCGGGCTTCATTTCTGCACTGTTTACTCTCCTTCCCATCCTGGGCACACTGTAGATTTTCCCCATTTATGTTTATTTAACAAGCAGCCGTGCAGTGCTCACTATGAGCCAGCACTGTGCTAAGCTCTTCCCAAGTGTTCAGTCGCAGTGTTAGGGTGATTATAGCCATCTGTAAGTGCGTTCACACAGGCATGCACTCCTGGATCCTTCACTGGGAGGTGTGGGGAGTAGTGTAGACGAAATCTTAAACAGCTGCCTCCTCCCTGGTGGCTCTGCAGGAGGCACAGCCTTCCTCCCCAGGATGATGGGTGCATTGGCATCAGACACCCTGCCGGTGGGGACAGCACCTGCCCACTAGGACAAACAGAGCCTCTAGCTGCCCACCACTGCTTCAGTTCTTCTTCCTGGGGTTTGAAAGAATAAAAGCTCCAGATTGCTGTCCGTTTCCTTTCACCAGCTTACTTCCCGAGAATAAGGAACTCCCACCTCACAGAAGTGCTGGCTTCAGTCTGAGCTTGTGCCACTCCAGAGGGACGAGGCTGACCTTTGCGGCTTCCTCTGAGCCCCCGTCCCGGACTGTATTTTCTCCCCAGACACGACGCAGCTTCTGATAGTGAAGGACAGGTCCTGGTCCTCCTGGCCTCTGGTCCGAGGCACTGAAGGTGACTTAAGGCCCCAAGGCGGAGGAGCTGGGACTCAAGTTGGCACCCCTGCACTGTTGAGGGCATGAACCTCACGAGAGCTGCTCTCCGCAACAGACTTATCCCTGCACCTTCCACAGGGTATGTGCTGGGTGTGAACACACCAAACCTGCATCATTCCCTCGGTGTCAGTGACCCGCCCATGCTGCCAATTTCTGTAAAGACCCGTCTCTAAGGCCTGAGATGGAGCGTAACGCTACAGTCACTGGCAGCAGCAAGCGTCTCACTCTGGAGCGAATCTGGGTCCTCATCAGACCCTCCCTTCCCCAAAGCCAAGGAAGCCACAGCTCCTGATCTCACTTGTCCCACCAGCTAAAAACGGCCTTTTATACTTTTTTTTAAAAAAATTATTTTCTTGAGATGGAGGCTTGCTCTTGTTGCCCAGGCTGGAGCGCATTGGCACAATCTCGGCTCACTGCAACCTCCGCCTCCAGGGTTCAAGCGATTCTCCTGCCTCAGCCTCCCAAGTAGCTGGGATTACAGGCACCCACCAAGGCGAATTTTTGTATTATTAGTAGAGACAGGGTTTCCCCACGTTGGTCAGGCAGGTCTTGAACTCCTGACCTCAGATGATCCACTCACCTTGGCCTCCCAAAGTGCTGGGATGACAGGTGTGAGCTACCTTGCCTGGCCTCATTCACTCATTCTTTTCTATCCCTACCTCCTCTAACCCCTTCCTGACTTTGTATTTCTCCATGGAATCTGCCAATCCCTGCCTTTGGAGGAGGTTGCTTCATCATCTTGTTTTCCTGTTCGCCTCCCCTCACCCTCCTTGGCTAGAATGGCAGCTCCAGGCGATTTTGTCATGATTTGGTGGCTCATTTTCATGCCTGAAAATGACGTGAGCCACAGGGACCTAGAAAAATGCACAGAATTGAGCCAGTCATTCAACAGAGTCGGGCCCCAAGGTGCGCTGACTCTTAAAACATAAGAAGGGTCTCCTTTAAGATCTGGCAAAACCAAAAACAAAACAAAAACAAACAAACAAAAAAGACGTAAGGAGGGGAGGAGGAGAGAGCGTGAGACAGACAGCCGCCGCCTGTCTTTGCAGAATGGTTTAATGGCCAACAGCGAATTAACTCAGTCATTTCAATCCCTTTGCTTGTGTAGACAAAACCCAAAGGTCCGTGTCCTACAGAGCTAGCAAGTACATGCATACACACACGTGCACGTGTGCACATGCACTTGCACGCATACACAATGCCAACTCATCCCAAAGGTTTAAAAATGGACCCGACGGGGACCTCCTCCCCAAAGGCACACAAATCAGTGGTTCCCGTGTCCATCTAGACGCCCTTCCTGAATACAGACATTTAAGATCTGTAAGCTCATCACAGCCCACATCCTCCAAGACACGTGGTTATGTAGAGCCCAGGGGCCCCACGGCTGCCTGCCCTGCCTCACACAGACCGTCATTTTCCAAAAGCTATTCCTGAGACTCAGCATCCCTGCCTCTTAAACATGAACAATTACGTCTGGAATCAGGCTTTCTGGAAAAATCAAGTGCCCCCGTACCCCTTTAAGCTCATCACAGCCCAGATCCTCCAGGTTAAATGATCTCAAATCTGTTTCCCTTAACCCCCTCGGAGGGAGTTTATTCATTGATTTTCGCTCCACTTTTTTATGCTCAGCTTAAGCGCCTCAAGATGTTCTTGGCCATCCGTTCCTCCATTCCTGTTTCCTTCTGGTTTGATGGAGAAGCCTCTCCTCCACGCTTAGAGGGACGCTTTCAAAGCCACAGGTTCCTTCGGGATCTCTCTGCAAAATGCACTCCCCAGTTCCTTCAAGCCACATTTCAGAAGAGAAAGCCGACCCTCTCCTTGGTTAGGGAGGACGCCGGCGCTCCCAATTCTTTCCAAAAGGAAAACAGGGTAAAAGAAAAGAACTCCCAGCTCACGCTCCTCTGTGAGTGGATTCAATGGCCTGCTCCATACAGCAGGGGGGCCCTGTGAAGGGGAACATTCTGCCGTCTAGGGGGTTCTGAGGCAGGAAGCACAGCCTTCGTAGATGCACCTAAGAAAAGACATGGGCCCGGCCCCCACCCCCAGGCCTTCGGAGCTGGATGAGTCTGCAGCAGCCGGTGACATTGGGGGCCAGCTTGCAGAGAACATGGTGACACCCTTCCTTCCCTACTGCTGCCTGTCACGGCCTTGTTTACCTTGGGGACCAAACAGAGAGGGACTGTTTTTCCTTAAATGACCACGGGGACACCCCTTACCCGCTTTCCACTTCAGAACATTTGGAGGAGTGGGCTGGGGAAAGAGTGGGGGTTGTGCCAGGGAGAGAGCCCCTCACCAGGGAGCAGACAGAGGCCAACGCCTCCTCCTCCTGGGAGTTCACTGTATTATCTTTGGCTGGACTTCAGTTCCCTGGGTGCTGTGACCCTCCCTCCTGCTCTCTCACGTCTCCGAGGCTTCTGCTAAGAAACCACCTCTCCAGGGTCTTCCCTGGCCCTGCTCCCAGCCCCTTCCTCTGATTCCCCCATCTGTTATCTGACAGCATATTCTCCCTGCATCAGGAAAGCAGGGACCTTTGTCTTCTGCTCTCTGTATTCTCAGGACCTAGCAAGCCCGGCACACAGTAGGCATGCAGAATACCTTTTGGAAGGATTAACCCCTGAGTGAGTGGACACCATGTCCTGTGTCCGTGTCCACGGGGTCTAGCGCCCGCCCAGCAGAGCACGACAGCATTTATCCATGGGTCAATATCTCCCCACTCAAACAGCCCCTGCACGGACACTCGCTTCTTAACAGGAGGCTGTGGAATCTTCACAAACAGGCTCTCCCCAGGGGCAAGGATGGAGTTGCTGTCTTAACATTTTCCAGTTGGCGGGGCTGCCAGGGAAAGCTGCTGAGGCCACTGCCACCCATCACAAAAGTCCCACTGAGAGCTGGGCCTTCTCCAACACGAGTGTTCTGTCCGGAGAGGAGGTGGGCTGGGCCTTCCTGGCAGGAGCATGCCCCCTCCACAGGGGCAATCAGTATACTTATGAAGGTCCTACTATGTGTTGAGCTGTGAGCCCAGGGCACAGACCCACAGGTGTGGGGCTGACAGTCGTCCAGGAAGCAGAAAAATGATAGCCACAGAAAAGTGCAGAAGGACCAGGGAAGGAAATGTCACAACCAGTGCCAGAAGGCTTTGCAGAGGGAGTGGCTTCTCAGCTGAACCCAAAAAGGTCACTGGGAACTAGGAAGATGAAGAGGAGGGGTCGAGCGCCCCACACCAGGGTTGGGGGTGGGGACGTCAAGGGAGGGGAAGGCTGGGAAGGGCCTCCAGGCTGCCCGTGCCTCCACCGGGTGCCTGTGAGCACCTTCTCCAGGGTGCCAGGCACTGGGCAAGAAGCAGCCAGCAAAACACGCATGACTCCTTGTCGTCTTGGAGCTGCCGTCCAGCAAGGGGCAGGCCGACCATCGGCAAAACAAGCAAGTGACATGGCACCTGGGTGCTGGGAGGTGGGTAAGCCCTGCAGGGCAGAGGGGTTTGACGCGGCTGGAAGGTGGGGACGGCAGTTTGTCATGGTGGCCGGTACAGAGCTTGCTCTGTGAGGGGCCCTTCACTGCTCGGCTCTATATGACTGCTCAGCTACATATGACTGCTCGGCTACATACAACTGCCCGGCTGTGTGCGACCGCCCGGCTGTGTGCGACCGCTCTGCTGTATGCGACCGCTCTGCTGTATGCGACCGCTCTGCTGTATGCGACTGCTCGGTGTAAGGAAACTTTGGGAAGACTCAGACAACCAGCCTCCATTTTTATGCAAATAAAAGGATTTTTGGTCACATGAGTTAGGAAAACAGCAGTGCCCATCATGACCCCTGGACACCCCGGACAAAGTGCCTCCCCATTGGGGGGTTGCCTTTTCAAGTTTGTTTTGGGCCGCTTTGCACGGGCTTGGGAGTGGTCATAGGCACTGCCTCAGCTGGACTCACAGCATCGTGGGTCCGGCCAGCAGCATCTGGGCCGGGGCAGAGTGTCCTTCCTGGGGCCCACCGGTCTATGACTGCAGTCAGGTTGTGCCAGGGCTGACTCCGGGGTGCTTTGCTCCACCGTGGAGTTGCAGTGATGG
The DNA here is from genome assembly GCF_001604975.1 of Cebus imitator. Taxonomy (NCBI): domain Eukaryota; kingdom Metazoa; phylum Chordata; class Mammalia; order Primates; family Cebidae; genus Cebus; species Cebus imitator. Next base: position 141,734 of record NW_016107878.1, on the reverse strand, counting down.
GGTAGCTGCATCCCTGTCGCTGAAGGAGATCTAATCTCCACTGGAGACCAGGCGTCTCTCCTGTGCAGTCATTCAGGAAGGCCAAAGTCAGGGCTGCCACCCACCCCCAACCAAGTCACCAAGGAGAGGAGGACCCCACGGACGCTCGACACATAGCGAGGGCTCGGCAAATGTCTGTGGGGGGAATTGTCCCAGGAGACTGTTGGGCATGGCTGATTCATCCATCAGAATGGAACTTTCCAGACAATGATGAGGGGTGCCAGGCACAGGCCTGTTCCCTCCCTGTCCCTGCAGCCCTGCAGGGTATCTTTGGACAAGTCCGTGGGCTCCGGGGTCCCCGTTTCCAACTCAGTCCCAATAAGAAGACAGGCTGTCGGGATGCTGAGAGTAGGTCCAAAACACCCAGCATGGGGTCCCTTGGGGATGCAAGCTCAGGGCCAGGGACTTCGGTGCCCACGAGGGCAGCTTGGCATCTGGCCCTCTGCTCAAACCATTCTTTATTATCACAGCTGTCACAGATTCAGCCATCTGCCCCAGTGACCTCCGAACCTGTCACTCATTCATTTACACAACGGGCATTCATTCATTCATTCATTCACTCATTTGTTCAGCAAACTCTTCTATGTGCCAGACACAGAGCTGGGGCTGGTCATGGAAGAAACGGTGCAAACAAGTCCCTGTTCTACTCCCACGGAGCTTGCCTTCCAGCGGGGAGCACCCAAACCGGAAACCGGAAAGGCAAACAGATGCACACATGGGAATATGGATGGTGGTGACCGCTGCGGAGGTTGGAAGAGGAAGGGGGATGGTGGGCTAGTGAATGTGCGGGCAGGCGTCGGGGGACAGGATGTGGGTGGCCATGGAAGGCCCTTCTGGGGAAGAGACGTCTGAGCAGATGTCTTCGTCCCAGGAGCCAGCCCTGAGAAGATCTGGGGTGGAACATGACAGGTGGTGGTAGAGCCAGGTGAAGGCTGTGAGGCTGGGAAGGGTTGTGTGTTCTGGGGACAAGCGCTGAGGTCAGCCAGGCTGGGGCACCCTCCCCCAGGGGGTGATGGTAGGGCACAAGGGCAGAGAGGAAGTGGGGAGGGTCAGGCCTGCAGGGCTTTCAGGTCAGGACGGAACTGGGATCTTCTGCTGGGCAGAGGGGCTGGAAAGGCAGCCCCCACAGGGGACCGATGCCGTCTGAGCTGTGAGGTCACGATGGTCCCCAGGCTGCTCCTGCGTTCAGCAAGCTGGGGGTTGGGCCCAGGAACCACATTTTAGCCAGGGCCCCCAGGTATCTGGTCTGGCACAGCCCTGACAATATGCAAAGCCTCCTCTAATGAAGGCTGAATACAGGAGACCCCAACTCCTAGGATGGAAACCTCACCACCTCTGGAGGCAGCAGATGACTCCTGGGGCAGCCCCACCCCGCTCAAAGGTAATGTGCTTCACAGAGCCAGCCCCAGCCCCAGGCTTGGAGCCACACAGGATTGCTCCTTTTCACAAGAAAAAAAAAAAATCAGAGCTACAGAGTCAGCTGTCTTAGAAAGCTCCCTGTGTTCTCGCCTTGCCCAGCCAAGCAGCCTCAGTTTCCCCAATCCCTGCACCTGGCTGGGCTCCAAGTCACTCTCAGCCACATATTTTTAAAGTCCTTTGTCCCAGTCTATGAATGACAGGCAAACTGATCGAGGACTGGGGGTGGCAGCTTGTGTGTGTGACTGCTTGGGCTCTGGAGGGTCCCTCTAAGGTCAGCTCCCCACCGCCACCCCCATTTTCCCGTAATGGCCCCAAATGTCTGCAACGCAGCCCTAAGCTTTTAATCTGCCAGTGAGACTCAGAGAGCAAATAGCCCAAGAAGAGACAAACTATGGATCAAATTCATAAGAAAGTGTAAATGACTTTATTCTCCCAGATAACTTTGATAGTGAACAGGACAATCAGCATCAGGCCCACAGGCAGCGAGGGAGGGAAGGAGTGGACGAAGAGGAGAACCTCCATGGCAAGGGGAAAGGGAAGAGGGAAGAGGCGTGGGGGGAGGGGGACAAGGAAAACCTTTATTTCCTGCTCATCTGGCCCGGACTGAGCCAGCTCCTCCCTACCCACTGCCCCAGACAGGGAGGCCAGCACGCTAGGGAGGGGGCCAGCATGTGTCCGATCCCAGCGGCAATATTAAAGTTTCCCTCAGTCCAGGGCGTCCATCTGAAGCATCGGGGCAAAAACAGAACTGAGAACAGAGAGAACCAGGTGAAGACACGGAGGCACACAGGGACTGAGACCTGATTTCTCAGCTGCACGTCTGCCCTTTTGGAGACTCCTCCCTGCCTGTCTGTGTGGCTGGGGTCCTAGAACCCCCGCCGGGAGGGTGAGAGGGAGTGAAGGAGAGACCTGGGACTGTTCCTGGAGAATGTGCGCGAGGGCCAGGGGCTGGCGGAGAGGCCAGTGGCTTCCAGATGGCCCAGCCTCCGTCAGGCAGGGCCTGCCTCTGCAGGCCAGGGCTGCAACCGATGAGCATGATACAGGGAGCTGAGGGGTGCAGGGTGAGCTCCGCCTGATGTTCCATGGGCTTTCTTCCCTCCCTCAGCCACCAATCCCCCAGGGCAGAGAGAGGGTCTTCTCGGCGGTACCCCGCCACAGAAACAGCTCCGTGCCTTGGGAAAAAATGATGTTGGCGGGTTGTACCTCATTCACACTCATGAATCTACTCCACAAGCCTGAAGACATTTTTCTCCAGGTAAAGAAGAAAGAGGAACCAAAGAAAAGAAGGGAAGGGCAGAAAAAAAAAAAAAGAAAAGTGAGAACGAGGGAAAGAGAGAGCAAGATTCCGAGGTAGGGAAGACCCAAGTCTGAGGCGGGGGCGGGCACGTGCTCTGTGGGTCTGGGGCACGTGCTCTGTGGGTCTGGGGCACGTTCCTTCATGTCACATGTTGGTGCTGGTGGTGACCCGATTTTGACTCATCCAAAAAAATGATCGAAAGAGGGAAACAAAGGCTGGATAGGATCAGGTCTTATTTCTCCAGAGCAAACAGGGTTCTGAAGAGCTGGGTTCGTGGGATTTGGAGTCCCCATCTTCAGAGGATTGCAGGGGTCCTCTTAGGAGCTTGGCATTTTTGCTAACACGTGTAATGAGGCACCAAGAAAATCATGGGTGAGGTACTTGGGGACCGCTGGGCTTCCTGGCAAAGGGCAATGTGGTAAGACGTGCATTCACATTAATTTAACCTCATCTTTAAGAAAAGCAAAAGTTGCTCAGCTAACATGCATGCTCCTGCTGCGAGGTCACTGGTTCCACCCCACTGTGAGGGGATTGGGATCTTTCTGATAAGATGACAGGTCTGGGCCCAAGGAGCTGGAATTCTTCCTGATCTTGCCCCTCTCTGTCGCTATCCCATTCTCTCCTCCCCTCCCTGCCTTCATTCGGCAAACATAATAGACACATTCTGGTCGGTGGCGTTTTCCTGCCCCAGGAAGTCCAGTTGTTACAGGGTGCTGGTCTAGGTAGTCGCTGCGTCACCCACGGAGCTTTCAAATATCCAGATTCTAGGACTTCACACCCAGAGACATTCAACAGTCCCTCATGGGCTCAGAGGACAGGTAGGTTTGGGAACCCAGCCAGCCTCATGGAGGACAGACATGCATGCAGGTGACCGCGATGCCAGAAGCCCCTTTCTGAGACAGGCGTGGAAATCCAGGGCAGGGGACCCTGGGCCGAGTTCCAGAGGGAAAGCAGCTCCCAAGCCCTCCCCAGCTCACCCCAGCATGTTCCGTTCAGAACACTCAGCCCCCGAGCACAGGGGTTCTCAGTCCTTCTGCTTCGTCTGTGTCTACTGGGGGACCCGCCCACAGCAAATGGTTCTTGTCCTAAATGTACCCCTATATTTGCAGTCCATTGCATTTTTATCATTTAAAAAAATCAGTGAAGCAGTGACTATCTAGATGAGCACTCTGTACCTTTTTTACCTCCAGGCGGGGCGCGGTGGCTAAAGCCTGTAATCCCAGCACTTTGGGAGGCTGAGGTGGGCGGATCACCTGAGGTCAGGAGTTTGAAACCAGTCTGGTTAACATGGTGAAACCCCGTCTCTACTACAAATACAAAATTAGCCGGGTGTGGTGACGTGCATCTGTAATCCCAGCTACTTGGGAGGCTGAGACAGGAGAATCACTTGAACCTGGGAGGCAGAGGTTGCAGTGAGCCAAGATCACACCACTGTACTCTAGCCTGGGCAAAAAGAGTGAAATTCCGTCTAAAAAAAAAAAAAAAAAAGACAAGAAAAAGAAAAAAAATTACTTCTCTATTTCTAAAGTATCATTGGTTGCATACTGTATTGCTCACCCTCATACAAAGTATATGAAATACATGGCCTTTGTATTATTGGACCCATTTTGCAGATGAGGAAACTGAGGCCCTGACAATTCTTGTGGTTTACTCAAGATCTTGCAGTTGGAAGCAACAGAGGTAGAGAACCCTCCCCTAATTGCCTGACCCTAAGAGCAGACTTTTCCTCTGTCGTTACTCTGAAGCTCTAGCTGCCACAAACACTCCTCTGTGTGTACAACCATCTAAGGCATAAGGTGTTCAAGTAGGCAACTGTTAAGAAGTCTCATGGAGAGCTCTGCTTCTGGCCACAGAAGAGGAGCTGCTGTGTCAAGAGCATCTATAAAGGTTGGATTAAAAAACAAACAGAGGAACTCAGCTGCTAGAAGGGATTGGAAGACACTGAGACAGATGGAACTTGAGGGCTAAGGGAAGAGAGCTGCAGAGAAATAAGCTCAACACTCTCAGTGGGGGTGGGGTGGGGGGAGGGGAGAGAGAGAGAAAGAGAGAGAGAGAGAGAGAGAGAGAAGGGATGACTGGAGTTCAGGGTTCTCTAAAGAGGTAGAGTCTTAGTGAACTCTCCAGGCTTTCAATTAAGAACCCAGAAGACCTGCCTTCTATAAATCCTTAAGACTAATCTCAACTCATCTTCAATCCTGATAGAAACCAGCCGGCCTTTTCACATTCTGTCTGCCGAAAAGACAAGAATCCTCTCGGAAAAAGAGAACATCGTCTGGCGTCTCCACATTTTCCACATGTGATATCCAAGATTCAATTAAAAATCACCACACAGACCAGGAAGCAGAGCTAAATAATTAAGAACCACAGAAACAAAACAAAGTAAAACAAGCAAACAAAAACTCAAGCACAATAGAAACAGACCAACAGCAGATCCAGATATTGGGGTCATTAGACACATCCATTCATAGGATGAATACAGTAAATGCAAAGATGAAGAATTTCAGTGGAGAATGAGAATGTGCAGATAGAATCCAATGGGAATTCTAAAGCCAAAAGTGAGAATTCAAAACATAGGCACAACCACAGATTAGACAGAATGGAAGAAATCAGATAAACTGAAAGATGGGTTAACAGAAAGCATTAAAATTGAAGCACAGGAGGGAAAAAAAAAAGACATAAAACACAGAAAAAACCATGAGAGACATATAAGTCTGGGTGAACATATGTGCAGTTGGAACTCTGAAAAACCAGAAGGGAGAGAATGGGGCAGGAGCAATATTTGAACTGTCTGACCAAGAATTTTCCAAAACTGATGAAAGACATCAGGCCATGTTTAGTTAAGAATATGAGAAGCTCTATGAACCTCAAGCAGGGTATAATGTCAGTTTTATTTTTTTCCTTTTCAACGCATAGCTTTTAATTTATTTTTCTTGCCTTATTTTTTTCCTAGGACATCCAGCACAGTGTGGAAAAGTATGGCCCAGACCCTATCAGAATAATCCAAGCTCATCATAGCAAAATTGGTGAAAACAAAAAAAAAAAGGAAAAAATGGCAAAACAGCCAGAGAAAAAAGACACCTACTTTCAAAAGATTACTAGTAAGGTGAATGGCTGACTGTTCAACAGAAGCAACAGAAACCAAAGACAATAGAGTGACACTGAAATTGCTGAATGAAACTTACTGCCAAAATAGGGTTCTATATCCAGAAAAAATATCTTTCAAAGATAAAAATGAAATAATAAAGAACTTTGGAAAGAAAAATATATCTGAGTAAACCTAAATGAATGTTGATTGTTTAAAATAGCAACAACAATGTCTTGTGGGGATTAAATATAACTAGCATTAATACATGACAAAAACAACACAAAAGGTGGGGTGGGGGGAAGCGAAATGGAGTTAAAAGCATTTTTAAAACCTTAAGGTTTTCACGTTGTGCAAAGGTGATATGAATATTGTTTTAAAAAAGACTCTAAAAAGCCAGGGATGCATGTGGTAATTTCTAATGCTACCACTAGAAAAATAATAAAGAAATGTATAACTAATGAAATAATAGAAGAGAAATGGCAATTTAAAAAAGAATTGATTAATCAAAAAGTAGGAGGTAAAAATGTCCAAAAAACAAGGACAGCTATAAAACTTATAGTAATATAGTGGATATAATCCCAGACATGTATCAGTAATTATAATAAATATAAATGGCCTAAATATTCCAATTAAATGACAGTCATCAGACTGGATGTTTTGAAACTTCAACTATATGCTATTTATAGAAGACACACTTTAATATAAAGAACCAGAATGATTAAAAGTCAAAGGATGGAAAAGATATTACTATGCCATGCAAACACTTGAAAGAAACTTGATGCAGGTATAGAAATATCAAATAAATATATTTCCAAATAAGTAGTTTTACTAGAGATAAAAAGAGATGCCTTATAATGGTACATCCATTAAACAGAAAGATCTAACAATTTTAAATTATGTATAAGTCAAAATACATAAACCAAAAGGCCGACAGAACTAAAATAAGGAATAAACCATTAATTGTAATTGCATATTTTAACTTAAAATGTAATACAACTCTTTGAGGAGCTGGTAGAATTTCACACACACACACACAAAATCAACAAAAATTACTAAATATACATGTTTTTTAAGTGTACAAAAAATCATTTACCACAATAGCTCATGTTCAGCCATGAGCCAGCATCGACACAGTTCGAAGGACTGAAATCTTGTCCTCTGATTACAACAGAAACAAGCAAAGACCGATAATAAAAGGGCAGCTGTAAAACAACTCAAAGTTTGGAGGTTAAGTGATACTCTTCTAAATTACCTATAGCACAAAGATCAAATATCAGTGAAATTTTAGGAACAGTTTGAACTGGATAGCATGAAAATATGATCTTCCATATCATATTACAGTATCATCATATGTAGCTAATCTGTGTTTGAAAATGATTGTACAGCCCTAAATGCATTTGAGCCCAGAAAGAAGGCTGAAAATTAATGATCTAAATTTATGACTCAGGAAGCTGGAAAAGAGCAGTATATTAAACCCAAAGTAGAAGGATGCAACTTATAAAGAACAGAAAACAACAATTTAGAAATCAAATTTATAATGGAGAAATTAACAAAACTAAAAGTTGCTTATTTAAAAGACGAATAAAATTGATAAAACTCAATCAAGACTCAGGCCTGCCCCTCACAAGAGTGGAGACCACATGCCCCATGTCTAAATAGTTAAGTTATAAATCAAGCTAGCAAACTATTGAATGAACTATGTTCTCTTTCTACTAGGATGAATATACCTTCCTACAACAGAGAAGGATAGGCTAGGCTCAAATTTAGGAGTCTCAGCCTCCTTGGAGATGTGTGCCATCAGGTGAGGTGGTGGGAAGATGGTACCTGCCACCCACTTTCACCACCCTGGCACAATCCTGCCCTGTGAGGAGCCTGTACCTCCAAGATCTGACCACAGCCCCACAACATTTGCCCCTTAGCTACCTGCTTGGTACCTACCCCATACCTACACTATGTTCCCATGGCTTGCCTTTGAAAGGACAAACCCAGTGGGGAGGACTTGCAGGCTCTGGGAGCAGGCTGGGGGCCATTAGTTAGGGACATTTGGGTTCTGAATATCTAAGCATGGTCTTGGAAGGGGTGTGTGGGCCCTGGATGTGCAGTTTCCTGAGCCCCGTGGACTTGACACCTGTGGCGAGGGGTGAGGAGGGGGAGATTCAGAGCGGGGCTTCTGCAGCTCAGGGTCCTGAGTAGGGGATCCTGTTACCTGGGCTTGAGGGCCATACAGGAGACAGGGTACAAAATAGAGAAGACAGACACAAATGATGGATACCAAGAACGAGAAAGCAGATATTACAACAGTTTCTACAGACAGGAAGAAGATAATGTGAGTACATTATTAATAGCTATTCAAATACATTGGAAAATCCAGATGTAATGGACCATTTTCCAGAAAAGCATCATTTCCCAACACTTGTATAAGAAGAGGTAAACAATCACCATGTCCTATATCTAAAAAGAAATTTGATTCTAATTAAAATTCTTTTCACAGAGAGAACTCTAGGTACATATTGCTCCACTGGTAAAATTTTCTAAACATTTCAGGAAGAAATAACACAATCTTCCACAAACCCTTCCAAGAATAAATAGAGACCATTTCCTAACGAATTTGAACCTGAAAAGGATGTTACAAGATGAGACAATATCTCTTAAAAATCCTAAACAAAAATACCCAAACCAATTCCATTAACAAGGTTAAAATATTATGACCAAACTGAACTTATTTCAGGGATATAAGGTTGGTTTAATACTCAAAAATTAACAAAATGAAGAAAAATGATCATCTCGATAGGTGCTACCAAAAGCATTTGGTAAAATATAACACCTGTTTATGATAAGAACTCTTAGCAAATTAAAGAGAAATGACTACACCTATAATAAATACCATGTTAAACAGTAAGCTATTGAAAGCTATACTCTAATGCTGCAACTGAAACACAGACGCCATCTCCACTCCTATTCAATATTGTAGGGGATATTCTAGGAATGTAGTAAGGCAAGAAAAAGAAATAGAAAGTTATGGATAGAAAGGAAAAAAATAAAACTGTCATTATCCCAAAAAAGACTGATTTCAAAAGGAGAAAATCCAGATGAACTATTGGAATTAAAAAGTAAATTTGGCAAAGCCACTAAATAGAAGGTTAACATTCAAAAGTCAATTGTTCTTCTGTATACCAGAAATAAACTCCTAAGAACTCATGCTTTTTTAAACAACATTTAAAAAATTAGATGCATAAGAACAAACAAAAAAGATGCATGACCTCAGTAAAGAAGAATCACCACATATTACAAAGAGAGATGAAAGAAAACCAGAATGAATGGCAGGACAGTCTATGTTCATGGATTGGAAGACTCAATATGGTATAACCATCAATTCTCCCCAAATTTGATCTTGACCTATAGATTCAATGTGATCACAATCAAAATGCCAGAAAGCATGTGTGTATGTGCATGTGTGTGTGTGTGAAAGAGACTGACAAGCTAATCCTGAAAATTATACAGAAATGCAAAAGGCCAGTAAGAGTCAGGACACCCTCAAGGGAAAAGTGAGAGGATGTATGCTATGTGATATTCATATCGACCAGCAGTAGTTATAACAGTGTAGTATTAGTGCAAGGACAAATGGATCAAAGCAGAGATTCTAGAAACTGACCTGCATATATTCCGCAATTGGATTTACTACAAAGGTGCCGCTGTAGTTCAGTGGTGGAAAGGACTGTGTTTTTAATAAATAGTGTGTAATCAATAAGTGGTGTGTAATCAATAAACGGCGTGGAGAGTCACAGCGGGGAAGCTGGACCTTGACCACCTACCTCATGTCATACACAAAGCCAATTCCGGATGCAAAAAGGCTAACCATAAAGCTTCTAGAAGATACCACAGGAGACTACCTTCATGACCTTAGGATGCACAAACATCTCTTAAACAGAACACAGAAATCAGTAACCACAAAGGAAAAGATTGATAAATCTTCAATAAAATTAGAAACTTCTGTTGATCAAAAGACAACATTAAGTAAGTGAAAAGGTAAGTCATAAAGTGGGAGAGGATATTTGAAATTCATACAAATCTCAAAGAACTTGTCTCCAAGATATGCAAGCCACTCTTAGAAAGCAAAAGACAACCCAATTTTAAAAATTCTCCTATGAGCTCTTCCTCAAAAGAGGCTCTTCAGCTGACCCATATACATATGATATGGTGACCACCAGCATTAGCCCCCAAAAAGACACAATGTAAAACCACAATGAGTTACCACAACACACACCCCAGAATGGGTTATCGTAAAACAAAACCAGACCCCAAACCAAAACCTGACCATGCCAGGTGTCAGGGAAGATCTGGACATCACACACGCCTGCCGACGTAAATTTTGATTGGTACAACCACTTTGGAAAACGTGGCAGCAGCTCCTGAAGGGAAACATAAGCCTGTCTCATGACCCCGAAATTTCACTTTTACCTAGGAGTCCAAACTGGAAACAACCCAAATGTCCATCAACAGGAAAACTGTGGTGTGTTTATACAATAGAATACTCGAGAGCAACAAGAATAAAGGACTGGTTCATAGAACCATGTTGAAGAATCTAACCTAGGAATTTAGAGAAAAAGCTCAATTCCACTGAATTCAAAAACAGACAAGTGGAATCCACAGTGATGGATGGTGGGTAATGACTGGGGGTGGGTGGGTATCATGACGGGGGCTTCAGGGGAACCGGTAATGTTCTTTAGCTTGATCTGGATGGTAATCATCAGATACTTTCAAGCCGTAAAAACTCATCAAACTGTAAAATTATGATCTGCACACTTTTATGAATGTCCACTGCCATAAAAACTGTTTGCTCTCAAATAAAACAATGCATACAGCAATGGTAGGTTCTTGAAGCACAAATAAGCCTAGGTCGATGATGGCACTGGTGGTCAGCCATGCATCATGCTGCTTTCTGTCCTCATGAGAATTTCCAAGCATGTCCTCTCCCTTAGTTTTCCTATAACCCTGCTAGTATCCCCATTTTACAGGTGAGGAAACTGAGGTCAGAGGTGTGAGTGAACTTGCCCTAGGTCACACAGCTAGTGAGTAGCAGAATAGGATTTGAATCCAGGTCTTCTACCCTCAAATACCACATCTTCTGTCTTTTAATGTAACTACTCCTGAGGGGAACCAGAGCCACAAGCACTAAACATTTGTGAGGTGCCTATGGGGAGCACTGTTCTTGATGTTATAGAAGTAAGGGCTGGGTGTGGTGGTTCTTGCCTGTAATCCCGGCACTCTGGGAGGCTGAGGTGGGCAGATCACAAGGTTAGGAGATCGAGACCATCCTGGCTAATACAGTGAAACCCCATCTCTACTAACAATACAGAAATTAGCTGGGTATGGTGGTGCATGCTTGTAATCCCAGCTACTTGGAAAGCTGAGGCAGGAAAATTGCTTGAACCGGGACCCGGGAGTCAGAGGTTGCAATGATCTGAGATCATGCCACTGCACTCCAGCCTGGGCTACAGAGTGAGACTCTGAGGAGGAGGAGGAGAAGGAGGAGGAGGAGGAAGAAGAAGAAGAAGAGGAGGAGGAGGAGGA
>NW_016107878.1:113651-129818 GCF_001604975.1 Cebus imitator | reverse complement strand
GAGGAGGAGGAGGAGGAGGAGGAGGAAGAAGTTGTTAGGAGAAAAAGCTTGAGGGCAGCCCCAAAGAGAGGGCCAGGGCCCCCAGCAGTGGTGCAGCATTTACCTTGAGGGTGGTGGAGGTGGGACCAAGGTCAACAGAGAAAGGAAAAGCACCAGTGAGGTGGGAGTCAGAGAAGCCTCCAGGGAGGAGGAGCCACGGGGCTGGGCTCCGAGTGAGAAGCAGCAGGAGCAGCGGTGTGATGTGGTGCTGAGTAGGTGCACGGTGGCCTGCAGCTGCACTGTGGGGTGGAGGACCCGGTTCTCCAATCCTGCAGCCTGTTCCCAGCACTTCTGTGTCAACAGTCACAGAAATTCAAACCTCACCTGTAACAGGTACTAAACAGCTGTGTTATCACAGCTGCTGTGGATTTCAGGGTTTGGCTAGTTTTGTCATTATGTATCTTGCACCCTGAATAGGATACACGGGTTTCCAGGTGAAGGGACCATGCAAGGAGGAAAAGCTCTAGGCAACATTCAGTTGATTTTCCCAGAATGCAGACTGTCATCTCCAGGGATGGGCGAATCATTCCTAACGCAGCCCAGGGAACCATCTCTATTGCTTAAAACACAGAGAGCATGTAGATTCACGGAGGAGTAGATAGACATATTGCTGCTCATTCATTCGTTCACTGACTTCCTGGAAGACTTATCCTCGCCATTACCTTGCAGCACAGGAGGTGCTCAGAGCATGACCTGCTGAATAAATAAACCAACTGCCACTTATTCCATGCCAGCTATGTGACAGGCATTGCACTTCATGTTGGTTGTTCTGGTCATCTTCAAGACAACCTTTGAGTCAGGGACTGTGGTATCCCCATCTGACAGATGAGGAAACCATGGCATAGAGAGGCAAAGTCACCTGTCCAGGTGTGAACAGCAGAGTCAGTGTCTGAAACCGCATCTGTCAACTACAGAGCTGGAGCAGCCGGCCATGAGACCACGGGGGCTTCTGCTGTCTCTGGTGGGTGACTTCGGAGCAGGGAGAAGCACTGGAGGTGGAGCTGAGCTTCCTGTCCCCACGTCATGCCGGGTTATGGTTTAGCCTGCTGGGCTGGGCTTTTGGCATCTTTATGCATCCTAGATGTCCCCCTCCGAGATGTCACAGCCAGCTCCTCCCATAAGCCACCAGAAAGCAATCAGGGGCCAGCATCAGTGGCAACTGCTGTGAAAAACAGCTGTGGTTCAGGAAGAAAACATATCCTGCTTGTCCGGGAAGCGTACGCCCAGGCGTTCACAGGACACAAAACACACAGACCTGAAGAAATCAGGCGTGGCCCTCGGCATTCAAGAAGAACCTGTTTCTACTGGCAAACACACTGCACACTGCCCAGGATCCTGTCTGTCCACTTTCTGCTGTGGCAGGGAGGCCCCCCAGGGATATAATTTCCTGAGGAGCAGAAACCAATCACCAATTTGGAGAGGTCGCCACCGCGCACAAAACAGCACCTGGTGGCCAGAAAAGGTAACTGCATCAATAACCATGGTTGGGGTTGGCATGGGAGGTGGCCATGGGGTGGCCATGGGGTGGCCATGGGGTGGGAGGGTGGAGAAGACTGGAGAGAGGGGTAGAAGGGGAGGAGGGAGGAAAATGGGGGGAGACAGAGGGAGTGAAACAGACAGAGACAGAGAGAGACAGAGAGAGTGGAAAAGAGAGAGGGAGGGGTGAGAGAGAGGAAGAGAGAGAAACAGAGACAGAGAGACATCCCAGGGCAAAGTTTATTTTAAGGTTGGGATTCCTAAACTTCCCTCTTAGGTCTAATCGATAAACCACACCCCACTCATTACATAATCTCAAAAACTTGATTAAGCACAAGCAGAGATGACTTCCAAAACCATTTTTGAAACAAGATCGGCAGGAGGGGAAGACTATAAACTGATCTGTTAAAAAAAATTCAATGTGAACCTTAAACTTTATTCAACCTTAAAAGAAGCTAAAACATCTGATAAATATCTGATAGAGTTTATAGAAACTGGATAGATTATTAAATAGGAAAATGTTTACTATGTTTCAAAATTTCAGATCCACCAGTACATCCATTGGGTAAATGTTTATCTAAAAGTTCAGGGGCAAAGTTAAACAGTTGAAATAAAATGGAATTAAGCCTTAATATTTTGTTTTACTTTGAGTACAGATGGAAGACAAAAATAATATCTCATAAAACGGAAAGTTTCTATTTCCACCAAAATATTTGGGAAAGTCATTTTATTTTAAATTTGGACACCTAGATTCAATATAACTTTTGCAAGGGAGGTTTCAGCAGAATCCAGGAAGCTGGTGCATTTGGAAGCGGGCTTTGATTATTATTTAAAACATTCTCATTCCACCAAGACACAATTTATTTCAAAAAGTGTCCTACCAGCCAGAAACTGCCTGTAACTGCAGTACTTGTAAAACCCTAAAGGCTCCAGAGAAAACGCCATTCTTCCTTTCCGTCATTTGCCCATGTCTCAGGTGAAAAGGGAAAACCAAGGGGATTGTTCTAATGGACGCTGTTGCCTCCATTTCTGAGATTTTTTCTGGGTCTTTTAAAAATGATTTTATTATGCAATCATCAAACATTCTCATGACATTTTAGACTGTCATGAGAAGGCTGAATGGCGAAAAGAAGCCATTATGATTCCAACCATTGTACAGAAAATGTTGTTCCTGTTTTCAGTTGAGAAGAAAGTCTTCAGAGACCCAAAATACAAACGGAAGTTATTCTTGATTGAGAGTCTTTCTTTGGTCTTTTGTCCTCTACCACCACTGCCGGGAGAGTTTTAGGCTAAATTTTCTATCTTCTTCATAGTTTATCTATCAAGTTGTGGACTCTCATGTTAGCTCTCTCTCTCTCTCTCTCTCTCATTCAAAGATTCTTACATTTCCAATGTGTTTCAATCTATTGTAGACATAATTCTTATTTCTCCATATAATTAAAAAAATTTTTTTTTTTGAGACAGAATCTTGCTCTGTTGCCAGGCACCAGGCTGGAGTGCAGTGGCACGATCCCAGCTCACTGCAACCTCCCCCTCCCGGGTTCAAGCAATTCTCCTGCCTCAGCCTCCCGAGTAGTTGGGACTACAGGCACATGCCACCATGTCCAGCTAATTTTTGTAGTTTTAGTAGAGATGGGGTTTCACCATGTTGGCCAGGATGGTCTTGATCTCTTGACCTCGTGATCTGCCCACCTTGGCCTCCCAAAGTGCTGGGATTACAGGTGTGAGCCACCTCGCCCAGCCTAAACATTTTTTAGAATACTTTTAGTTTTACAGAAAAATAAAAAGATTACAGTAGAGTTCTGTACACCCAGCGCCCATTTCTCTTATTGCCAACATCTTACATTAGGATGATACATTTGTTGCAATTAATGAGCTAATTATTATTATTAAAGTCTCATACAAATTTTCATAGTTTTTACTTAATGTTCTTTTTTTTTTTTTTTTTTTTGAGATGGAGTCTTGCTCTTGTTGCCCAGGCTGGAGTGCAATGGTGTGATCTCAGCTCACTAAAACCTCCGAGGTCTCCTGGGTTCAAGCGATTCTCTTGCCTCAGCCTCCCGAGTAGCTGGGACTGCAGGCATACGCCACCACACCTGGCTAATTTTTTTTTTTTTTTTTTTTAGTCGAGATGGGGTTTCACCATGTCGGCCAAGCTGGTCTTGAACTCCTGACCTCAGATGATCTGCCCACCTCCCCCCTCAGACTCCCAAAGTGCTAGGATTCCAGGTGTGAGCCACCACGCCCGGATTAATGTCCTTTTTATTTCCAGGATCCCACCTGACATCGTTATTCTTTCCGATGCCCAAATTGCATCATTTTTGGCCAACAAGAGCCCCTCCAGGAGCCCCTGTGTCTTTCTGACCTGACTCATTCAGCTCTGAGTTCTTTGCCACCTGGAATTGCAAGATCCTCCAGGTTCATTAAGTCCTTTCTCACCCTGGGACATGGAATTGCCACTTCTCTCAGTGTCTGGGTGGTCTCATGCTCCTCAAATGGCCGTATTCCTAGAAAAGCTTGCAATAAAAGCTGTGTTGTATTCATTTCTTCCAAACACTTGACCTGCTTTCGTGATATTTGTAGCCCCTTCTTTTGCCCAGGTAAGTTTTGCTAAACTGTCTCCCGAGTCCACTTCACTGGGATACAGGGATCTCACAGCTTCACTTACCGGTTAACGGCGTCCCACCCCAAGACAGGAAATATTAGATTGACAGCAAACAATGACCAGCTATGGTGTGTACCATCCTTGCCCTGGCATGCAAATGCTTGAATAAATAAAAAGAGTCCTGCAAATCGTTTTGCAGGGAACCATATGTGCTTTTATTAAAAAGAACAGAAAATTGGTGCAGTGGCATAGACCAGCACTGGGCGTTCCTGCTGATCCCAGGGAGTTCACCTTTGTTTCAGAATTATTCCTGCACCTTTGTTATGCACCCAGAGTCCTTTTTGCTCACCCCTCTGCAGCCCTGGTTAGCTTGAATCATGGCCAGACTCAAGGACAGAGTCCCAGTGATCTGGAGACTGAACTCCCCCACCCTCTCTCTCACCTGCTTTTTGAACAGAGTCATCTAAGTTGACATGAACTAGATGTCCAGAGCAAGAAAAGGGAGGAGTGAGGCACATTCTTTTTTTCTAAAGTCCAGTTCCCAAATGAATAAAACCCTCTCTGTCTTGCATTCACATCTTTCCTGATTTTTTTTTTCTTTTTCTTTTTTTGTTTTTGAGACGGAGTTTCACTCTTGTTGCCTAGGCTGGAGTGCAGTGGCGTGATTTCGGCTCACCACAAAGCACTGCCTTGTGGGTTCAAGCGATTCTCCTGCCTCAGCCTCCCTAGTAGCTGGGATTACAGGCATGCACCACCATGCCTGGCTAATTTTGTATATGTAGTAGAGATGGAGTTTCTCCATGTTGGTCAGGCTGGTCTTGAACTCCCGGCCTCATGTGATCCACCCACCTCGGCCTCCCTAAGTGCTGGGATTACAGGCATGAGCCACTGTGCTCGGCCTCTTTCCTGATTTTTCTAACATGAGTCTATTCCATCTCACACAACACAGGAGTCCTCCTTTTGATCTGAAGCCAGTATGGCGATGGCTCCGCTGGGGAGGGCTCATCTTGGAACATCTTTTCATGTGGATGTTGTGGGAAGAGAGCCTTGAAAAGTGAAGCTTTTCCCTTAAACACCTTTCCCATATGATACAGAAAAAAAATCAGGTGTGTAACTCATGTCCAGCATCACATCCAGACAAGCTAGAAGCTCCACTGATGAACAGATCAAGCACTTGCCCTGGTGGCCTGGCCTGGAATATTTTCTTATTTTGTTGCTGCTGTTCTTTAATTTCACCAACCAATCATAGAATTTTAGGGCTAAGTGGAAGATTGTTGATGATATTTTTCTCTCAAGAAGTCTAAGAAGACTAAGTACTTTACTGGATATTTCTTTATGTGTTTGAAGACATTGTAATAATCTAATCTATAGCCTTTATTCGGATTTCATGCACTGTTCCAATAATCTCAACAGCTTGCTTTTCCAGGTCCAGAATTCAACCTAAGCTCAAGTGTTACACGGAGCTGTCATGTCTTCTTAGTCTGTTGATTTGGAACAGTTTCAGCCTTTGTCATCTGTGATCGTAACAGAATATATGTGAAAGAATATATGCCAGCCACTATTTTGACTTTTGTAATTAATAAGAAATTGATGGGGAGATACTTCATGACTATGTAAATACCCTGTTCCTCATCAAACATTTACAATCAATACTCGCTTCAGAATCTATTGATGGTTTCCTTCTGTAAGTTGGCATTCCATTGTAAATAAGAACTTCCCTTTTCATTATTTATTTATTTCCATTTGGATTAATGGATTTCTATTTTATTCAATGGGTTACAATCAAGTACTATTATGATTTATTTTGATGCATACGTTGCTCTATACTTGGCCCATGGTGGCACCTTCCAGATGACTTCTTTGCCCCTTTGGGGGAAATAGCATACAATTGGGTTTTGCTTTTTGATTCAAACCATAATCTCTGCTTTTTAACTGGAGCGTGTAGGCCATTTACATTTAACATATTAATAAATGTGCATATAAATTACCATTTTGATATATATTATATATATATGTAGCATGTGCGCACTTTTTTGTATTAAATGAATATTGTTCGTTATTCCATCTTATCTTTACTGTTGGATTCTTAGCACTTTTCATTTTAGTTTACTTTTATTTAGTGGTCGCCTTTGAGTTTACAACATAGTTTTTAACTTATAACAGTATATTTTCAAATATGATACTACTTCACGTATAGTTTAAAAAACTTTCAGCAACATATTTCCATTTCTCCCTTTCCTTTGTGCTACTGTTGTATTACATTTTATTTCTATGTATGTAATAAGCCCTATAACGCAGTTATTATTTTTGGTGTAACAGTTAACTATCTTTTAAGGAGATTAAAATTGAGAAAATGTTTTTATATTAACCCACATGATTATTATATATGAATTCTGGTGCAATCCATCTTTTTGTGTATATCCCAATTTCATCTATTGTCCTCTTCCTTTTGCCTGAATAAATTCCTTTATCATTTTTTGCAGTATAGGTGTGTTAGCAATGAATTTTCTCAGCTTTTGTTCTTCTGTAAAAGCATTTCTTTCACCTTTGTTTTTGAAAGGCATTTTGTTTCTTTCAGTACTTTAAAGATATTGTTCCATTGTCTTCTGACTAGCATATGCTTTGATGAGAAGTATGCCAACTCCTGTTCCTCTTTACATAATATGTCCTTTTTCTCTGACTGCTTTTAAGATTTTCTTTTCTTTATCACTTGTTTTCAGCAGTTTGATTATGATGTGCCTTGGTGTGTTTTCTTCACGTTTCTTCTGATTGAAATTTGTTTTTTTTTTAGATCTGTGGGCTTATGCTTCTCATGAACAATGGAAAAAGTTTGATCAGCTTTTCTTTAAACACTTTTTCTGCACCCCACCTCCATTACTAGAAGTACACGCATGTTGGACCACTTGGTCCACAAGTCGCTGATATTCTGTGTTTTTTTTCCCAGTGTTTTTTTGTCTGTGTGTTTTATTTTGAAGCGTTTCTATTGCCATGCCTTCAATTTTGTTGATCCTTTCTTCTGTAGTAAACTATCCATTGTTAATCCCATTCTATGTATTTTTCAACTATAGGATTTCTATTTGGATCTTTTCAAAAATATCTTTCCTTCTTTTCCTCATCATTTCATGATTCCCTCTACTTTCTTAAATAGGTGCAGCATACTTTTAATCATTTTAATATTATTTTCTTCTAATTTTATCATTTGTCTCATTTCTGGGTCTGTTTCTGTTGATTATTTTTTCTTCTAGTAATGAGTCATATCCTCTCACTTCTTTGCTTGCCTGCTAATTTTTCATTGAATGCCAGATTTTCAAATTTTATGCTGTTGAGTGCTAGATTTTGTTGTTTATTCTTTAATTTCTTTTAGAATCTGTATGATCATGCAGTTAAGTTGCTTAGAATCCATTGAATGTGTTCAGGGCTTGCTTCTACACTTGGATAGGGCAGATCCAGAGAAGCCTTGAATCCTGAAGATACCCTTCTGAGAACCCTGCTCAGTGATGCCCTGTGGATCTTTTCACTTCAGCTGGTATGATCATGAGCTATTCCCAGCCCTCTGTGAGCCCTCAGAAGTGCTGGATGTACTACCTTTGAGTGGTTCTTTCCCCAGCCCTGGGTAGTTTCCTCTCATGCTTATGCAGATCAGTACTCAGCCAAAGACTTAAGGGCACCTCTCTGCAGATCTCTCTCTCTCTCTTCCCCCACCCATCTGTGTGTGTGTGTGTTTGCTTGTGTGCATGCATGTGCATGCATGCATGCAACTTCTCCCTCTTGGGTATTCTGATTCACAAATTTTAATTTCTCGGCCTCTTTGAACTCTGATCTTCGTATCTCTGATACAGTGAGACTGCTTCAGTGTCTGAGCTCCTCTCCCCGTGCTGCAACCTAAAAACTACCTCTAGGAAGGAAGATTGGACAATTATCATGTCTTTAAGTTGTTTGCTTCACTCTTCTCAGTAATCGGCCCTGAGCTGCCTCAGGGCTGCTGTCCAACATTTCAAAGCCACTGCCTCCTATATTTTGCCTGTTCATTGCCTGTTTATTGCTTAAGGCTGGAGAAGGGGCAGGTAAGTCTGACCCCTGTTACTCCATCATGGTCAGAATTGCAAGCCTCTCATGCATCCTTCTGCTGTGTTCTTATGACCATCCAGCTCACCTCTGCTTTCTCATGCACTCTGATGCTCCAGCCTCTCCTGTGCTTTTCCTGCCTCAGCCATTTCTCTGAGGTGCCCTAGCTCCTTTTGATGGAGAATAACGTTTAGAAGCCACAGTCCAAGTAAACAGGCATGCTTATTGCCTGTGTTGGCAAATTTTTAAAAATAGAAATTAAAGACATATGCATTTAACCTACGGAAGGGAAATAACCAGGAACTTGAGGAAAGGTCCCTTGTTCTTTCTTCTTGAAATGAAAACATTGCAGGCTACAGAAAATTTCCTGCAACATCCTCCACTAATAGGGAAGGAAGGACAGTGGAATTACTGTTTTTCTCAACATATTTTCACCGAGAACCTCCTTCCCACCAGGGTTTGTTCTAGATGTTGGGGATCACAGCAGCTGTCAAAACACAAAAGTCTCTGCGCCTGTGGTTCTCACACTAATACCTGCTGCTATTGTTTTGCTACTGTTGTTTGAGCTTACATCTTCTTTTCCTGAAAGGCAGTGTAGCTCTTTCTACATAGTTCCACCGTCTGGATGAAACGTGGCAATTTAAACCGTCACTTAAGTGTGTGTGAGTCCAGAGGTCAGGTTTTCCTTAGCCTAAATGGGTGAGTGTGTATGGATTTAAATCTCAAATCTCAATATTACATGTACGAATGTCCTACTGAAAAAAAATTAATGACACAAACCCAGATGTGAACTATTGGATGAAATGAGTAAATATTGGGAAGAGGAGTAAACCCGTGCTTTGCCACACAGGGGTCAAGGTTCACTTTCTGTCTTCATTGTCAAGGAGGAAGAGTCACTGACCAGGCCTCACTTACCGGCGGGCTGACCGGTGCCCCCAGAAAGCCATGCCTCTGCCCTAACCTCGGAACCTGTGACTGTGAACTTATTTGAAATGAGGGTTTTTGAAGAGTGATTAAGAATTTTGAGATGAGGTCGCCCTGGATTATCCAAGTGAGCCCTAAATCAAGGGACAGCCGTAAGAGACACACAGAGGAAAGACACAGGGAGGAGAGGAGAAGGCCAGGTAAGGACAGAGGCAGAGATGGGGTGAGGCCTCACAGCCAAGGGGTGCCTGGAGTCACTAGGAGGTGCACGGGGCAAGGAAGCCTTCTATTCTGGATCCTGCTGAGGGAGTGTGGCCCAATCGGCAACTTGATTTTGTACTTCTGACCTCCTAATGGTGAGGGAATAGATTTCTATTGCTGAGGACCCCGGCTGGTGGTGGTTTGTTGCAATAGCCTCAGGAAACTCCTATAGCTGGGTGTATACCCGAAGGACTATAAATCATTCTACTATAAAGACACATGCACACGTAGGTTTATTGCAGTACTATTCACAATAGCAAAGACCTGGAACCAACCCAAATACCCATCAATGATAGACCAGATAAAGAAAATGCGGCACATATACACCATGGAATACTATGCAGCCATAAAAAAGAATAAGTTCATGTCCTTTGCAGGGACGTGGATGAAGCTGGAAACCGTCATTCTCAGCAAGCTAACACAGGAACAGAAAATCAAATACTGCATGTTCTCACTCATAAGCAGGAGTTGAACAGTAAGAACACATGGACACAGGGAGGGGAACATCACACACTGGGGCCTGTCGGGGGGTGGGGAGCTAGGGGAGGGAGAGCATTAGGACAAACACCTAATGCATTCGGGGCTTAGAACCTAGATGACAGGTTGATAGGTGCAGCATACCCCCACGGCACATGTACACCTACATAACAACCTGCCCGTTCTGCACATGTAGCCCAGAGCTTAAAGTTAAAAAAAAAGAAGACAGCAGCTTACTGGGCTACCAGTTAACACGGTTGACGATTTGCAAGAATAGGACAAAGGTCAGTTAATAGGTATAGAAAGAAGAAATAATCAACACATTAATAAATTATTATTTTGCTTTTGCTTAAAGAAAAAAAAGGGTCCTAGTAAGTGAAAAGGTCTCTCCCTCTTCTCTCCACACGCTTAGCCGTCACGCCTCCTCCCAATGCTCTGAGCTGGCCATCAGGAGCTGACAACTTCTGCGCGGTGGACACAAGCCTCCTGGAGGCCTGGACCTGAGACAACAGCCCTGGCCCGGCTGCCAGGCAGCTCTGCAGGTCACAGCTCTTGGCTGGCTGGGAAGCAGCACCTCGTTTCCCCATGCACAGCCCCGCTGGGGATTCTCGGAGAGGAAAGGAGGCTCAGCCAAGGGGGGGCTCTGGTCCCGCTGCTCCCCTGGTCCTTGGAGCGTCTAACAGCAGCCGGGTCCCATGGGGGCCCCCAGCATGGGAGCCCGCTTGGCTGCAGAGAGGAGGGCGTGGCCCACTAGATGCTGCTGTTCTGACCCTTCCTGGTCTGGGGTGTGGCAAGAACAATACATTCGACAATTCAGCAAATATTGACGGAGCAGAGTCCCTGCTGCACTGCGGCCTGTCTGGGCCTCCCTGACCCTGGCTGCACCATGTACTGTGTGTTCAAATGTTCATTTTTCTCTTTGCCTTTTGCATTAGGTGCAAAAGTCCCAATATTTTAAACTACCACTTGCGCAGAACCTTGAGCGTCTTTCTGTGGGGGGATTGGGAAGAGTGCCTTAGCTCCTTGCTCATCCTCACAGGGATTTTCTCCTTAGGTACGCTTTGTCCGTGGCCTCTGTGTGTGTGGTACCTGCAGCCGGCCCCCTCTCTTGCAGCGGCGACCATTCCAGCTTGGGGCTGCAGCAGCAAAATAAATTCCAGGTGGACAGAAATCAATGATAATGGCTCCTCTTCTCTTCTAGATGAATAATTTATGTTGGTTTTTTACATACTTTGCTTTGATCATGAAGGAAAAAAGGTTGACTCTACCTCCCGGCACAGTGGCATCTGAGCTGCCCTTGTGGTCTGTCCCCTACCCAACCTCCAGATGCCTCACGGTGCCCAGGGCTGCTGCAGGCACCGCATCTGAGAAGCCTCCTGAGCCCCTCAGCTAGGAGGAGTTTCTCTGTCCTGCAAAGTGTTCTGAGACACTGCGCCTGCCCCTGCTGATGGCACATGACACTTTCTAGCTTGAATTTGTCATAAGTCAGGCACCTGTTTCATTTGCTAGATTGGGCATCGGCCGCCTTTTTCTGTAAAGGGCCGGGTGGTAAGATTTCTAGGCTTTGTGGTTCACATGCAGAAGACCTGCTGCATAACTGATGGGGCTGCATGCAAAATGAAAACACAAGGTTTGAGGAGCAGGTGGTCGGCAAAGCTTTTTTGAATGATGGACGCAGGAGTGTGTGGATGGGGATGCCTGCCTTCAAGGAACCCACAGATGTACGGAGCAGGGTTTGGCAAACTCCCATCCATAGGCCATTTATATGAATTCTTACTAATCTCTTCTCTCTCTCTCTTTTTTTTTTTTCTTTGAGATGGAGGTTTTGCTCTTGTTGCCCAGGCTGGAGTGCAGTGGTGCGATCTTGGCTCACTGCAACCTCTGTCTCCTGGGTTCAAACAATTCTCCTGCCTCAGCCTTCCGAGTAGCTGGGATTACAGGCATGTGGCACCACACCTGGCTCATTTTGTATTTTTAGTAGAGCCAGGGTTTCTCCATGTTGGTCAAGCTGGTCTTGAACTTCTGACCTCAGGTGATCCACCCGCCTCGGCCTCCCAAAGTGCTGGGATTACACGCCTGAGCCGCCGCACCCAGCTGCATTCTTACTCATTTCAAGATAGTGACAGCAGATGGCCAAATGGTGACACAGACCCTTCCTTATACAACTATGCAGGGCACGTGCCCATGAAGTGAACCTGTATTGGCTTCTTGGCAATGACTCAACTCTCATGCAAAAGTAGACATAGACAATATGGAATGAATGAGCGTGGCCACATTTCAGTACAGCCTGATTTATACAAATGGCCGAAGGATGGGAGTTTGCCAACCCCTGCTCTATACATATGTGAGTTTCTTGAAGGCAGGCATCCCCCATCCGTGCACTCTTGTACCCACCCATCCAACAAAGCTTTGCCGACCACCTGCTATGCACCAGGCATGTGCTTAGCGTGAGGCCAGAGAGAGAAGAGAAAGCTGTGTCTGTCCTCATAGACGCCTCAGGCTGGAGGGGACACAGAAGCATCCTGGTGCAACACGATACCAGAGACCCAGGGCAGGAGCCCTGAGGGAACAGAGGTGCCATTCGTCCTCATGTTCCCACAGGTCCTGATAGGCAGGAATGGAACAGCTACACACTCGGTGGCGAAGTGAATCATGAATGAAAGCAGGTTTTGCTGATGCACACTCTCTGTCAGGAGGGTTTGTCGGAACCACAGAGATTGCATCCACCACTGGGTCCAATCCCACCTGCGCCTTCTGATGCTCTGTGCAAATGACTTCATTTCCCCAAGTCTCAGCTTCCTTGTCAGGGAAATGGGAGCCAGAAGGTCCCCTGGCAGGGCTGACAAGAAGATGGAGTGAAACAGCCCCACGAAGGCCGTCACTGGATATTGGCCCCAATAGATGTCCACGTCCCCATCCTTAGAACCTGTGACTGTGTGGCCTTATGTGGCAAAAGGGTCTTTGTATTACCAGATATGATGACATTAAGGAGCTTGAGATGGGGAGGTTATTCTGGTGGGCCCTAATGACACCACAGGAGCCTTTGTAAGAGTAGAGGCAGAGGACAACTGAGGACAGGGAGGACACGGCCGGGAGAAAGGTGAGGCAGCCACCAGCCAAGCGTTGCCAACACCACAGGATAACCCCACTGCCGGGTGTGGCCGGCTCCGCTCGCACATCATTTGCTCACCCATCCCCCTGATCAGGCCTGTGCTGTTTGTGCGTTGAGCACCCGCAGGGGCTGCCAGGGACCCAGCAGAGCCCTGCTTTAAGAAACTTAGGATCTGTGCTGGGCACAGTGTCTCATGCCTGTAATCCCATCACTTTGGGAGGCCGAGGCGGGCAGATCACTTGAGGTCAGGAGTTCGAGATCAGCCTGGCCAACATGGCAAATTCTGTCTCTACTAAAAATAAAAAAAATTAGCCAGGCGTGGTGACAGGCACCTGTAGTGCCAGCTACTTGGGAGGCTGAGGCAGAAGAATTGCTTGAACCCATGAGGCAGAGGTTGCAGTGAGCCGAGGTTGTGCCATCGCACTGACAGATTGAGACTCTGTCTCAAAACAAAACAAAACAAAACTTAGGATCTGGCTTGACAGAGAGGTGGTCCCACTCCCAGGATTTGTCAGAGCACGGAGTGGAGGACCAAAGTCTGCCCCTGCCACGCTTATGCGCTTCAAGACCCAGGCAGGGTCGGGGGAGGCCCTATTAGGAGACGGAGGGGCAGCTTCAGCCCTGGGGTGAGATGGGGGCTGGAGAGCCGGAAGACTTAGGAGCTGGATTTTGAGGATTCAGACATGCTGCAGCTGAAGGGGGTGTCTGTCCAGGAGAGACCACCAGGTGAGGCATTTTAAAGTCTCAGTGCTGGCCTGTAAGGGATCGGGCACTAGAACTGGGGGTGGGGGAGGGCTAGGAGGGGCACCAAGTTAGCCCTTTGTCCGTGGGGCAGCAGAGTGTGGACTTCAGAATTGCACCTCTGGGCTTGACATCCGGACATGGACTGAGGTGCACAGGCTCCTGCCCTTAACCTTAGCTCAGCATCAGAGAAAGGCGCCTGCTAGAGCGGAGAGGGGACTGGGCCCAGCAGTTCCCCTTGAAATAAACATGAAATCCCCCAGGCACTGCCTGCTAATGATCAAAAGTTAGTAGGGCCTACACGTGACAGGCTCATCTTTAAAGACACCTCAGTGAACCTGACAGATTTTAAAATGTATTCACCTCCCTTTGGCAAGCAGAACTGCTGCTTATTTGGATCTATTTCTTCTGAGGGAAATCAGTAGTATCTTAACTTTTATGGAAATCTAATTTCTAAAATCACAAAAAGAAAATCCTTTTTAAAAACCCACTAGTGTAATTATTTTGAATACCAACGAAAAACACAGATGACTTCACAAATGTTAAAATGGCTTTCTACAGGCGAGGGTCTTCATGGTCTTCAAGATGTGCCTGACACTGTACTCTGAGGATGTGCCTCCATGGTGGCAGCTTAACCACGTTCACCAAGGCGAGCACCGCCTCACCTTTTCCCATTAGCAAGAAGGGCATGTCCCACCCCTAGGAAGCACGCTGCACCCCACACCTCCCTGGGAATCATCCCTGCCCTGGTATGTGCAGCCACAACACATGACCTCCTGCCCAGACCTGACTCTCATTATTTCCAGGTGACAGAAATGGCACCTGCTGTTGACTCAACAGCAAACTACGGGGCTACTATGTGCGAGGTCCTGTTCTATGTGCTGGGGAAAACAGTCTCCATCTCCAAGTGGCTTAAAAGTTAGCGGTTTTGGCCGGGCACAGTGGCTCACGCCTGTAATTCCAGCACTTTGGGAGGCTGAGGTGGACAGATCACCTGAGGGATCAGGAGATCAAGACTAGCTTGGCCGACGTGGTAAAACCCTGTCTCTACTAAAAATACAAAAGTTAGCCGGGCATGGTGGTGTCTGTAATTCCAGCTACTTGGGAGGCTGAGGCAGGAGAATCTCTTGAAACTGGGAGGCAGAGGTTGCAGTGAGCAGAGATCATGCACTCCAGCCTGGGCAACGGAGTGAGACTCCATCCCCCCCCAACCAAAAAAAAGAGCGGTTTGCTAAATGAAAAGCCACCCAACACAGATGGGCCCTGACTCATGATAGTTCCACTTAGGATTATTTGACTTTAGAAATGTGTCAAAGCACGAAAGCAAGACACCTTCAGTAGAAACTGTACTTTGGGGACCCATACAACCATTCAGTTTTTCACTTCCAGGATTCAGTACGTTACACAAGCTATTCAGCGCTTTAATATAATACAGGCTTTGTGTGAGATGCGTCTGCTTGGCTGTAGGCTAATGTAAGCATTCTGAGCATGTGTAAGGTGGGCTGGGCTAAGCCAGGATGTTTGCTGGGTTAGGGATACTCAATGCATTTTTGACCCAACAATATTTTCAACAATGAGTTTATCAAGGTGTAACCCCATCACAGGTTAAAAAGAACCTGCTTACGGTTTGCCTGGGAGTCATGAGCACTATGAAGAGAAGCAAAGCAGGAAAAGTGCATAGAAAGTGTCAGTCCGACGGGGTGTGCTGCTGTCATACTTAGGAGGACTTAGGGCACACCCAACTGAGGAGGTGACATTTGAGCGGAGAGACCTGAGTGAGAGGAGGCCGTGTGTTCCAGGGATACAGGGAAACGTGTCCCAGGCAGAGGGAGCAGCAAGTGCAGAGACCCTGAGCTGGAAACACACCTGGTATTTGAAGACCAGTGAGGTGGCCAGTGTGGGTGGGTGGTGAGCAAAGGGCGAAGGTCCTGGATGTGAGGTCAGCACAGTGGCAGTGCCAGACCCAGCAGGGACTTTGGAGAGTTGAGAGCTGGGGATGTCAGGATCCGAAACTCAGAAAGACTCAGTGCTTGGTAAGAAGCCTGGAGCAGGACACTGATTCAACGTCTGTATGCTCACTGCAACCTCCTGACTACAGCGTGTTTCACCAGTTTGAGAAAGTGACCCTGGTCTCTTGAATGACTGCAGCAGAGATTATATTGGTCACCACCACCATCATCATCATCACCATCATCACCACCACCACCAGCATTACTGTCATCATCACCACCACCATCATCACCCCACCACCATCATCACCATCATCACCATCACCACCACCATCATCACCATCATCACCATCACCACCATCATCACCATCATCACCATCATCACCACCACCACCAGCATTACTGTCATCATCACCACCACCATCATCATCACCCCACCACCATCATCACCATCATCACCATCACCACCACCATCACCATCACCACCACCATCATCACCATCATCACCATCACCACCA
>NW_016107878.1:100594-112986 GCF_001604975.1 Cebus imitator | reverse complement strand
ACCACCACCACCACCATCATCATCACCACCATCATCACCATCACCACCACCATCACCACTATCATCACCACCACCATCATCACCATCATCACCATCATCATCATCACCATCATCACCACCATCACCACCACCACCACCATCATCATCACCACCACCATCATCACAATCATCACCATCACCACCATCATCATCACCACCATCATCACAACTACCAGCATTACTGTCATCATCACCATCATCACTGTTGTCACCACCACCACCGCCATCATTATTTTCATGATCATCACTGTAGCAGACACCAGTTTTTCCTTCATGACAGTGCTAAGCTATTGGATGTTACTGTCTAACCCTTACTACCACCTTATATGTTGCACATTCTGCCACATGCCCTTGTTTGGATGAGGAGCCTGAGGACTAGAGAGGTGAAGTAACTTGCCCAAGGTTATCCAGCTGGCAAGGAGAAAAGCTGGGCATGGAACTCACATCTGAGGCCAAAGCTGTGCTCTGAGGCACAGCTCTAGCCCATATGTTTTCCTGAACAGCCATGGGAGGCTTTTATTTTCATTTTCTTGCCCATCCTTTTTCCTCCAACTGAGACCCTCAGATGCTCAGACGTCACTGGAGCCCAGCATTTCAGCACCAAGTCCTTGAAGCTGTCTGTCCCCACCCCGCAGCACCCGCTCCCCCCCCACCAGCTCCCTGGCTCAGCAGAGCTTCCCTGCTGCCCTCAGAGTGTGCCTGTGGGTCACGGGGGGCTCTTGGCGGTCCCTGCCTCACAAGAGGAGAAGGTCTCCTTCTCCTCTCACAGTCAATAGGAGAAGCAGATAAGTCTATCTACCTGCACACCTGCTAGGCCAGTTTCTTCTCTCAGGGGTGGCAGCTCAGGCTGTGGGAGCCACCTAAGTCTGTCCAGGCTGTCAGCGGAGCTTCCTGGCTGGTGACCATCCAAGGGGATGTAGCTCCATGAGCTGCTGAGGGTGGTGGTGGTGGTGATGAACTTGGGAGCATGAGTCAAAATCAAGGTCTCCGAGCCCGAGTCTCCCCATCTGTGAACTAGGGAGAGGGCCACAAACTCCAGCCACCCAGGGATATTACAAAAATGAAAGTGGATGTTCCCAGGGAGCCCTTGGCACAGTGCCAAGCCCATCACTGACATGAGAAACCTTAGCTGGGACTCCTCTTCGGGCCACTGTCTGAAGCTCCCTTGAGAAGAGCTATTCTCTGCAGGAGGAACAGGGCTAGTGGGCAAATGTCTTCTGCCAGGCACTCGCTCCCTGCCTTGTGCCATTGATGCCCTGGTTTTCCTTAAGGAAACATCACTGTCCCCTTTCAGCCCATATGGTTTAGGGGCTGTGTCCCCCAGCTCCAGGTGGTTTTAGGGATCTGCTTCTGGGTAGACACAGCTAAGCATCCCCCAGGCCATTGTGACTCATTTAGGGATGGTCAAAGACCTCAGGCAGGGCCATCAGAGCTAGGCTTGGGCTCCCTGTTGGAGTGCCCAGGGGCAAACTCTCTGTCCACTGGGGCTGCTCAAGGTGAAGCCGGGAGCTGCACCTGTCATCTGGACACTAAGAGAGTAGCCTGGAGTGTGGGCCCAACCCAAAGAACAGAAGAGAGATATGGAGCTTTGGAGACATTAGATCCTTGGATTCAGCTATGCCTGAAGCTGGCCTTGGGCTTTTGTCCTGGATAGTACTGGTAGGTTGCACCAAACCACCTGCATTTTCTCGTCAAGATTCTGGTAAACTTGAAATCCCTGAAATAGAAAGCACAAAGCAAATACAGACCTACAGGTCTTCTCCCCCTTCCTCCTCTCGCCACTCTTTCCTTTCTTTGATTCTTGGCCCACAGGTGACTGGGATAAAGACACACACTCCTGGCCGGGTACAGTGGCTGGCGCCTGTAATCCCAGCACTTTGGGGGGCTGAGGTGGGCAGATCACACAGCATGTAGAGACCGTCCTGGCCAACATGGTAAAACCCCGTCTCTACTAAAAAAATACAAAAATTAGCTGGATGTGGTGGTGTAATCCCAGCTACTGGGGAGTCTGAGGCAGGAGAATAGCTTGAACCTGGGAGACAGAGGTTGCAGTGAGTTGAGACCATGCCACTGCACTCCAGCCTGAATGACAGAGTGAGACTCCAGCTCAAAAAAAAAAAAAAAAAAGGCATACACTCCTATGCAGACGCTGGGAAGGAAAGGTTCAATTAACAGGGCCTTTATTATTTTAAGCCATCTAGGGATGGTTTAAATATTTGGCATTTCTTAAAATAAACTGAGATCTTCCCTGGTGAGCAGCCTTGCAGGATGAGCATGAGGCAATGACTGCTAAACCAGGGCAGAACAAAAGCCGACCTCCCTGAGCCCTGATGCTGGCAGTGACTAGACATTCTCAGTACTGGGCCGGGTCTCAGCCCTAGAAGAAAAGAAAGCTCCCCAACTCCCACCCAAAATGCCCCATGGTCACCTACATTTGGGGAAGGCTATATTCTGCACTGTGGGGCATTCATTGTGCCAGCACCTGAGAAGCCTCTGACAAGACAGGCTGTGACCTAATCCACTCGACAAGGTTTAACCTGGGCTCCCCCAAACGGCGAGCTCCAGAGGGCGGGGACTCAGTCTGACTTACACATGGCCATGCTCCTACTAAATGGAGTCAGTGCTGACAGGTGCAGGCACTAACACGTGCCGGTCCAACCCTGATTAAGCCTCCGACCCACGGCACGCATTTCCCCTCACCTCCCAGTGCACGAGTTTCCCACTGCACGGTGGCAGATCACCAAAGCTTAGTGGCTTCAAACATCTTAAATTCTAGAAGTCCAACATGGATCTCACTGGGCTAAAGCTAGGGTGTCAGCAGGGCTGTTCCTTCTGCAGGTCCCGGGGAGAGCTTGTTTCCCTGCCTTCTCCAGCTTCTAGAGGCTGCCTGCAGTCCTTGGCTTGTGGCCCCTGCCTCCATCTCAAGCCAGCAGTGCATCCCTCTGACCTCTGCTTCTGTCCTCATGTATTCTCCAAGCCTGCTTCCTCTGCCTCCTCTTACTTATAAGCACCCTGCGATGACACTGGGTCCACCGGCTGGTCCGGGGCCATCTTCCCGCCTCAAGGTCAGCCGATTAGCAGCTCTGATTCCATCAACAACCATAACTCCTCCTTGAAGTCCAATAAAAGAGATCCACAGGTTCTGAGGGTCAGAACACAGGCATCTTCAGGGGTGGCGATTCTGCCTACTACACCCACTGAGTGAACACACCCAAATTTGTGGGAAAGGAAGCTAGATGAGGCTAAGTAGCTAGCTAGCATCGCTCACTCATGCATTCTTTTTTTTTTTTTTTGAGACAGAATCTCACTCTGTCACCC
This sequence comes from Cebus imitator, assembly GCF_001604975.1. Lineage (NCBI taxonomy): Eukaryota > Metazoa > Chordata > Mammalia > Primates > Cebidae > Cebus > Cebus imitator. The sequence goes on along the minus strand of NW_016107878.1, from coordinate 109,629 downwards.
AGGCTGGGGTGCAGTGGCATGATCTCAGCTCAGTGCAACCTCTGCCTCCCAGGTTCAAGCAATTCTCCTGCCTCCGCCTCCCAGGTAGCTGGGATTACAGGTGCCCGCCACCACGCCCAGCTGATTTTTCTATTTTTAGTAGAGACGGGGTTTCACCATGTTGGTCAGGTTGGTCTCGAACTCCTGACCTCAGGTGATCCACCTGCCTCGGCCTCCTCAACAGCTGAGATGATGGCAGGTGTGAGCCACCATTCCCTGCTTTGCATTCTTCCATTCAGTAAGTCCTTATTGAGCACCCACTGTGTGCTAGGCCCTTGATGTGTGCCGGGTTCCACAGTCACCAGGAGGCCAGACCAAGCAAGACCCTACCTTCATGGGGTATTTCCATTAAAATAGAGGTGAAAGCAGACAGATGAATCCAACTTGAATAAGTCCCAGAGGGCGAGCTGAACCTTCAAGGGGCCAGTGTCGGAACATCTTTTTTCCTCTGGGACTTCTGCTCAACATGAGATGTCAAAGCGGCAGAAAGTGGGGCAAGGAGGGAAGGGGCCCATCTCCAAGGAGAAGCAGGGCCTTCTCGGGTCGGGTCTAATCTGAGCACACAGCAGCACACCTTATGCTGAGTTTCATCTGCTCCTTTTTTTGGACATTGTGGTTTTTGGGGGAAAAGCTCTTGTGTGACAGCAGCTCGTTTTTAAAATACTCTGTGCACCCTTTGGGATTCAGTTCGCACGCTCCTGCCTGTCAACGTCACAGGCAGTGGGACACGAAGGGGCTCCTGGCTGGGCAGTGGACCTAGAGGGACAACTTTATGGGCTCTAGCTTCGGTCTCCGGAGCCTTCCTGCGCAAGAGCCTGGCTCCCAGGGTCTTGCCCAGCCTTGGGCAGATGTTTAACAAATGTCACCGCTGGGATTTCTCAGACGATCAACATGGGAAAGACTGAGGAAGAGAGGGACCAAGAAGTGGATGCATTAAAAATAATGAGGCCGCTTTAAATGGGCCAGGTTCCGGGGCAGAATGGGAACCACGTCCTCGGTTTATTTAAAAATACACTTTATTTTCCATTCTGTCTCTGTTTAATTTCTTCTGATAGAGCTAAAAAAAAAAAAAAAAAAAAAAAAAAAAAAAAAAATCCACTGCACTCTAGCCTGAGTGACAGAAAAAAACTCTGTCTCAAAAAAAAAAAAAAAAAAAAAAACTCTATTCTAAAAAACTGAAGTCTGTATATAGCTTTTCAAAGAAAAAGAAGGGGTGTGTGTCAAAAATATAGGTCACAACAGCCCCCTGTACCCCCCACTGTCCCACACACGCAGTGGGCCTCACTGAGTTCCTCTAGTCCGTGAGTGCATTGGTATTTGGAATTTAGGATGAAACGGAGCCTTTGCCTTGAGCGTAATGACAACGTTTGGCATACAGAGAAGCTCCATTATTTTTCTTACTCCTTTTGCTGATCAATATTTTTTTCTCCACTAGGTGATTCCATGGGGACAGAGGATGATGAGCATGCATGTGGGGGTGAGGAAGGCGGAGGTTCAAATCCCTCCTCCCACTTGGCAGCTGAGCGAGTTCAGGTATAAGTCGTTCTTCCCTGCAGAAGAAATATACGAATTCCCTCAGCCGGGCTGTGTGCTCGCTCACGGCCCGTCTGGAAAGGACACGCCCAGCACACCGCCCGCGGAGACGCACCCCTTGGTAAGTAACAGTTACTACTGCGAACGGCGATTACCCATGAGAGGATGAAGGGTCACTGGGCCTGCTTTTCTAAAAATGTTAGCTCTTTTTTTTTTTTTAATTATTTTTATAAAATATCTCCAGCCTTTTGATGCTCGGAGAATGAGAATGTGCTTCGCGCTTGTTTCTGATTTCAGTCTCTGCGGAGACACCTCTGGAAGGCTTCCTCTAACTCTGTCCCCTGTGTCTAACCGGGCACCCACACCCCGAGCTCTATCCCCCTTTGGGGAACCTGTGTCATCCCAGGCTGTCAAGATGGCCCCTGCAGGCGTGGGTTAGGCCGAGGCTTCACACCGTGGCAGAGAGGAGGAGTGTGCAGCGTGTCTGTAGGCCTGGCGTGGGGCGGGGGCCAGTACCATTCCGGTCACTGAGCTTGGAAGGGAGAGGGCCTTTTCAGCTGTCTGAGGGAGGTGCTGCTTTTCCTCCTCCCGCCAAGGCTGGAGAGAGCCCCAAGGAGCCCCTCACCCAAGGAGGGTGAGGGGTCTGGCCCTTGCTTCCAGGTGTCTCTGGAGGGGGGTGGCATGAGTGTCCTGTGCAGTGGAGCACGTTGTGCTGAGTGAGAATGGACCACCACTGGCAGAGATGATGGGCTGGGTGGGGAGGAGGGAAGAAGGGTGGGGGTTTCCTGTGGATGTGAAGTGGGCGTCTGGGCGGGAACTGGCCAGGAATCAGGGGTCCCAGGCTTTCACTGTCAGATGTAAGTGCTCAGGGGGTTCAATGTGGGTGCTTTCATGACCCCAGGGTCCAAACAAGCCACAAGAGTACCCTCAAATGAGTCAGCTTAAACGTCTGCCCCAGCTGCGGGGACAGAGCCCACCAGATCACCCGGCGCCTGCCCACCAAACCCGACCTCTCTGCCCTGCAGGCCTCTCCCCAACCTTGGAGGGTCCAGGGGAAGCCTACAGATTGGGGAGGAGAGAGGGAAGAGAAGTAGAAGCAAGGAAACCCAGAGCGGGTGGCCCCAAGCCCCCTCCCCACTCCGAGGACTCAGCCTGGGGCAGGCTGGGCCGGTGAAGCCCAGAAAATGCCACTTTTCAGCGAAGGCTCACACGGGACTGGACATCTCAGTGATGAGACCATGTTTTTGTGATTAAAAGTGGCTGGGAAAGCTTTCAGTATGAGATAACCAGAAAGCCATGAGGCCTGCCCTGGAATTACCCAGGGGGCCGAGAAGAGCCAGCCCCAGACAGTGGTGGGTGGGTAAACTGGCCCTTGGAAACAAAACAAACCAGGGCTGACTTGGGGCGCCTGCCAGTTGTGGAGGTGTCAACCTTCCCATTGTGGTCTGTTTTCAGCTCCCAAAGTGATGTCATTGAGTGCAGAGTCGGGAGACACGCACAGTTGGCTCGGGCGAGCCGGCTCCCCCGCACACAGAGGGCAGGGCTGCAGGGGCAGCGGGGGAGCCCCGGACCATTTCCCACGGCACCCTCTGGAGTCCTGTTCATTACGTAACGGTTCCCTTGCGTTCTTTCCCTTCGGAACCTCCCTCTCCCCCGCACATTTTATGTGTGTACGCATGTGTGTGAGTGCACGGCATGTGTGTAGGCTGCCGATGTGGGTCCGTAGATGGGGGGATGAACACGTGCATGTTGGGGGGGGTCTTCCTTCCCTCCCAACGTGAGAATCACACTGTTTTGATCGCTGCTAAACTCTCCCACAGAGGCCTGCCTGGGTCTGACTCAGAACAGGCTCTCAGCATTTGTTGAATTAATGAATAAATGAATGAATGGGTCACCTCCTCCAAGAAGCCCTCCCTGGCACCCAGGCGAGGACAGGCCCCCCTGCCACATGCCCGCACAATGCCACGGACTTCGCGTACTTACTGACGCAGCGTTTTCCCAGGTGCATGGACTCTAACTGTGTGTACCGCTGGGAGGAAGCTCCTCCACAGCCAAGACCGAGGCTGCTATTTCTGGCCGTGTCCCCCCCGGTACTGAGCTCCATGCTGAGCACTTAGGGCCCTCAGGAAATATTCTCAACGGATGAACAGATGCATAATGAATGTGTGGTGTCTTGCTGGCTCAGACATCTGCCCCAGCTGCGGGGATAGAGCCCACCAGATCACCCGGCACTTCTTTCCCCCAGGGGATGGCCTTCTGCCTGAGACCCAGGTTTGTTCTTCAGTCTTTCCACTGCCCTGGAGTAGCTGTTCAAAGGGCTACATCCTGCTGCAGCACCAGCCACGCCCCAGTCCTCAGGACTTCCAAAAACACTTTATTTTCTACTTGTGTTTCCAATGCCCACGCCAGGCTGGGAGAGGGTTCTGCTCAGTGTGGTCTGGCAGGATCTGGGGAGATGGAGCAGCCACCATGGCAAACACTGCCAGGCACAGAGAGCACAGCGGGGTCTAGAAGCAGCAGAGGACTGCTCCAGCCCAGACACCAGCCACATGAGCTCCACCCACAGCTTGACAGCCAGGGCCAGCTCAGAGCCCACTTGCCCACACAGGGCCAGGAAGCACCATCCATCCATGATGCTGGAAGGATCTTGAAATTCTTCATTTTTTTCCCCTTAGAGACAAGGTCTCATTCCGTTGCCCAGGCTGGAGTGCATGGTGTGATCACAGCTCACTGCAGCCTCTACCTCCAGGACTCAAGAGATCCTCCCACCTCAGCCTCCTGAGTAGCTGGGACTGCAGCTGTGTGCCCCCAAGCCCAGATAATTTTTATTTTTATTTTTGTAGATTTGGGGTCTTGCTGTGCTGCCCAGGCTGGTCTCTTACTCCTGGGCTCAAGAGATCCACCTGCCTCAGCCTCCCAAAGTGCTGGAATTACAGCATGAGCCACCATGCCTGGCCTCTTCATAATTTTTGAGCAAAGCCTGCAGTTTTGTTTTGGACTGGGCCCTGTAAACTATGTAACCAGTTCTGATGGGATGGGATGACTGGGGGAGCTGATCTTTCTCAGAGGGGATCGAGGAAGCTCCTGGAGACCGTCTGGGAAAGGGGCTGGAGGGGCCATTGGCAGGGGAGCTAGAAGCTGCCCCTGAGCCACTGAGGTAGGCACGTGGGTGTTTTGTGGATAAGTCTTCATCAAAAGTGGGAAAATAGGCCAGGTACAGTGGCTCATGCCTGGAATCCCAGAGCTTTGGGTGGCTGAGGCAGGAGGATCTCTTGAGCCCAGGAGTTCAAGAGCAGCCTGGACAAAATAGTAAGACCCTGTCCTCCCACAAAAATAATTTAAAAATTAGCTGGGTGTGATGGTGCACCCCTGTAGTCCCAGCTACTCCAGAGGCTGAGGTGGGAGGATCCCTCGAGCTCGGGAGATCAAGTCTACAGTGAGATGTGATCATGCTCCTGCACTCCAGCCTGGGCAACAGAATACAGATATTGATCGACTTACGACCTATGCAACTTACGACCATTCGACTTTACGACCACAATCGCTAGCCACGACTGCTCCGCGTCTGGCAGCGCAAACGTTGCCCAGCTGGGCATACGACAGTGCGGACCAGCTTCCGGCAGCACGACCATCTCCGCGTGCACCATTTCAACTGTTATCCCAGACTCGGTTTAGCAATTTGTGTTTTGTGTCTTGGATATTTTTCATCCAACCCCTCCCAAGATGTCTACCAAGAGGAAATTGTCTTTGTCTACACCTCAGCCTGCCAAGAAGGAAAGAAAGGCCATCGATCTCGACACGAAAATGAAGGTAATTAAGCGGTATGAAGGAGGAAAGAAAGTGAATGTGATCGCACGTGATACGAAGTTATCACACTCGACTGTGTCGACGATTTTGAAAGATAAAGAAAGAATTCGTGAAGCTGTGAAAGGTTCTGCACCCATGCGATCAACAGTTATAACAAAGCAACGAAGCAGGCCTATCCACGAAATGGAGAAATTGCTATCTATTTGGATGGAAGATCAAATTCAAAAGCGGACACCATTAAGTCTTTTTACTGTGCGGATGAAATATACATATATATAGCCTACTCAACTTACGACCAAATCGTGTTGTGACCGGTCTGTCGGAACCAATCGTGGTCGTAAGTCGAGCACTAGCTGTAAGACCATCTCTCAAAAAGAAAAAAAAAAAAGAAAACTGTTGCCCAGGCTGGCCGTGAACTCCCGGCCTCAAGTGAAAAAAAAAATAAACATGAGAATAAACACAGAAAACGTGTTCTGGACTGAAAAAGAATTTCATTTGATCCCCGAAACATTTCCTTTTATGATTCATTGTGTAGATTTTGTGCAGTTCTGTTGGGATGGGGGAGAAAGAAACCCCAAAACCGCCCTGTGTGAGTTCACAGGAAAAGCATTATTAGGGCGTCTGGCCTTCGCTGGGACCGCGAAGCCCCATCCTCCCCCGGATGTGGAGGGAAGGCACACCTTGGCCATGTGGGAGATTGTTCATTCATCGAACAAGTATTTGGTTGAGCCCTGCTCTGTGCCAGGCATTTTTCTAAGGAAATGAGCAGTGAGCCATGCAGACAGGAATCCCTGCCCCGGGGCAGCCTGAATTCTAGAGGGGAAGAAAGACCGGGAAAAGAAAGAAAGTCAACCGAGTAGAATTTCTAGTAGGAGGCACAGTGGTACTGGCTAGGTAGAGGAGTGAAGTGGGGAGGGGATGTCTGGGGACAGAGGGCTGCAGCACGGGACGGGCAGCCGGGAAATGGTCTGGTTTAGTCACAGAACATGGTAGAAGCCCTGTGTCAGCAGCAGATTCCCTCTCGCCTTTGCCCACAATGTCCAGAGCGCAGCCCGATTAAGGATGAGCCCCACAGCCCTGCCTCGGGGCCTGACCTGAGCCATGGGTGACCCCCTGCAACTCTTCTGCGGACCCTGAGGTCCCGGGTGGGACTGTGCAGGAAGACAAATGAGGCTGCCGCTGAAACGCATGCCTCTGGCTCCCACGAGCTCCCAGGCCTGAGAGTGGCAGAGCGGGGCCCCAGCAGTGTCCTAGTTTCAGCTCCCTCTGTGGAATTCCCCATCCGCAGCATCCCAGGCTAGTCAGTGTCCCGTGACCATAACCACACGACCACAGAGGGGCTGAGGAACAGGGCTTGGACCACCTCATCTTCTCGTCACTCCCAGAGCCGGGTTCAACAGCACAGGTAAGCTGCCACCATATCCGATCGCTGGTTTTCACTCCCACCACACGTTCTCAAGTTCCATTTTACTTTTGCCACAATGCACATAGAGGCTGCAAGGAATTCAAGGGGTTCATTGTCTGCGCCCCTGTTGCTGTGCGGTCTACCAGGGCAGAGGGCAGGGAGGCAGGATAGCGTGTCTGGAAATGGAGCACACTGTTCATGGCTGTGTGGCTGTGGACGTTCTCAGCATCCCTCCATGTGAAGTCATGTGGACCCTGCTCTCACCCTCTCCCAGGCCATTCTGGGTCCCATGCAGGGGCTTCAGGATGTCGTATCTGAGGACCTGAGGCTGAACCACTGCTGCTGCTGTCCCTGAGTGCTACAGTCTTTCCCAGCGATGAGCCAGGAGCCAAGGTGGTAAGCTCTGATCATTCGGCACAGGCCACCAGACAGACGCAAGAAGACAGCTTGGGCAAAACCAGCTCTCTGGACGGCCCAGGGAGCTGCGTGGAAGCAGTGACACCAGCAGCAGCAGCCTGTGTTAGAGCGAGTGCGGCAGCAAGGCCAAAGGAAAGCGGGGTCCTGCCACCCCCAGACACATCAAGAACAGGGTCTCCTTTGCCCCTCCCGCCCAGGGCCGGGCTGCCTCCGGGTCAGTGAGTGAGCCCACCAGGTGACTTCTTGGGGTGTGGCTGAACCTGAGCTGGGCCGTGTCCCGGTGCCCTCTGGATCATATTCCCCTGAGGCCAGGGAGCGCCTGGGTTGTTTTTTAAAAATTGCCGTCAATAAATATCTAGTCTCTGGGCCCAAGGAGGAGGGAAAACATTTCCTGAGAAATTGACTCGCTTGTATTTTACCTGCCTTTCCCTGTGGTTTGGGGATTGTCAGGTTTTTCAGCAGACAATCACAACAACGAAAACGCCCAGTAACGGCTCCAAGAATGGAATGATGAAAAGACAAAAGAGATGGGCACTAGCACGAAAGCTTTCCAGCCTGAAGGGACAGCTGCCCACGGAGCCCTGGCACAATGCTGGAAGATTGCTATTGGGCCACATGCCTCTATCCCCTGGCCTCCACCCTAGACCTGGCCGCCTCCCCTCTTCCCCCTCCCCTGAAGCACCCTCAGTCTGGCCTCCCCACTCCTGTTGCTCACTCTCCATGCCATAGCAAAGTCATCTTTTAAAAAGGCACGATTGTGCCACTGCATTCCAACCTGAGCGACAGTGAGGCCCCAGCCCTAAAAAAAGAAAATGAAAACGGACGAACATGTGCTGAGAATGCAGAGCATCCGGATCTCCCTTGCAGTGCTGTGCGAGTGTCAGTGGGAACCGCTGATTTGGAAACGGCGAGGCATCATCCCTTAGAGCCAAAACTGTGCCTACCTACAACCCAGCAATCCTGCTCCCAGCGTCCTCTCAACAGGAGCGCTCCCAGAAGTTCCCCAAGAGACCCTCGCAAGCCCACTGGAGAGAATGGCGCTGTCCCCAGTCACCCCTAAACACCTGCTGCCCAGCAGCAGTGGACTCTCAAGTGCAACAGGACTTGGCAATGCCAGGGAGTGAACTAGAACAGCACGGAACAGCACTGAGGAATCTTGGGAGCAGGGACTTGCGGGAAAGGAGCCGGGCGGGCACCCAAGGCTATGCTCTGTCCGACGCCATTGATGGTGACGTCAAAACCAGGCAAAGCTGCTCTATGGTGTTGGAGGTAAAGGAGCAGCTCGGGTCAGGGAGTGGGATGCCCCAAAGAGCTCCTGTCCATTGTCCTGGGTGGGTCACATTCTTTTCCTTTATCTTCGTGCTAGTTACATGAGTGTGTTCACTTCGTGAAAATCCACCGAGCTCCTAAGGAGTGAATTGTGCGTTCCCCCAACTCAGATGTTAAAACTCTCACCCCCCAATGGGACTGTATTTGGAGACAGGGCCTTTAAGGGGGAAACTGAGGTTAAACTATGGCCCCATAGAGCCCTGATCAGATAGGACTGTGTTCTTATAAGAAGAGGAAGAGACGTCAGAGATGTCTCTCTCTCTCTCTCTCTCTCTCTCTTTCTCTCTCCCCTGTCTCTCTCTCTCCCTCTCTCTGTGTTCGTGCACAGAGAAGAGGCCAAATGAAGACCCAGGGAGGAGGCGGCCATCTAGAAGCCAGGAGAGAGGCCTCAGCAGGAACCAGCGCAGGCAGTGCCCTGACCTCAGGCTTCCAGCCTCCGGAACGTTAGAACAACACATTCCTGGTGTTGGAGCCCAGTCCGTGGCACATTTTCTTCTTTTCTTTT
>NW_016107878.1:90536-100247 GCF_001604975.1 Cebus imitator | reverse complement strand
GCAACCCTCGCGCACTGATAACGCATGCCTGGAACGTGTGCAGTTTTCTCTATGTATGGTGGATTCAATCAAAACCTGCTTAAAAAAAAAAGGCAAGCCTGGTGTGGCCCTGTTGTTTGCAATTTTTCTCTGGCTTCTTGTCTTCTCTTAAGATCAAGTCCAAATTTGAAACGTGGTCTTGAAGGTCCAGCATGACCTGGCCCCTGTTGGCCTCTCTAGCCTTGGCCACTGCTGCGGCTACTCTGACCTCGCTTCAGTTGCTTGAACATACCAGGCACTTCCTGTCTCAGGGCCTTTGCACTGCTGGCCTCTCTGCCTAAAACACTTTATGTTTTTGCCCAGCAGGTTCCTACTCATTCTTCAGGTACCAGATTAAATGTGGTCTTTCCTTAGGAGGGTTTTCCTGATCCCACACTGGGTCAGGTCTGCTGGTGTAAATTCCCAGAGCACCTGCCCTTTTCCTTCATTGCACCCATCCCAGTTGGAAGTCAGTGAAATACTGTTGCTTATTGTCTGTCTTCCCCAGTAGACAGTGAACTTTTTGAGGGCATGGTTGGTCTTGTTTTCCAGTGGGACCACTCTGCTCACTGTGAACGAAAGGATGGATGGAGGAATAAACAAATGAATGGAAGGATGTGTGGATGAAAGATGAAATAATAATATTAGATGTATGGATGGATGAATAGATGGACAAATGGATGGATGAATGTGTGGATGAATAGATCATTGAATGAATGGATAGATGGATGGATGGATGGATGGATGGATGGATAAAGCAAAGGATGGATAGATGGAATAATTGTGAACAGATAGATGGAACAATGGATGAATGGATGGTTGAAAGGATGGATGGATGAACAGATGGACAAATGAAGGGGTGATTGTGTGAATGAATAGTCTGATAGATGAATGAATGATAGATAGATACAACAATGGATGGATAGGTAGATGGAACAATGGATGGATGAATGAAAGAATGGATGAGTGAACAGGTGGACAAAAGGTTATATAGATGTCTGAATGAATGCACAGATTGACAGATGAATTAATGGTCAGATAGATGCAACAATGGATGGATAGATAGGTGGAACAATGGATGGATGGATGGATGGATGGGTGGATGGATGGATGGATGGGTGGATGGTTGGATGAATGGTTGGATGGGTGGATGGATGGATGGATGGATGGATGGATGGATGGATGGTTGGATGGGTGGATGGATGGATGGATGGGTGGATGGTTGGATGAATGGTTGGATGGGTGGATGGATGGATGGATGGTTGGATGGATGGATGGATGGATGGTTGGATGAATGGTTGGATAGGTGGATGAATGGATGGATGGATGGATTGATGAATAGTTGGACAAATGGATGGATCGATGGAAAAATGGATAAATTGTTGGTTGGTTGGTTGAATGGATGGAGGAATGAACTTATGGAAAAATGGCTGGACTGATAGCTATCAATTTTCAGTAAGTATATCTTCCACAAGTAACAATTCTTATTTACAACGACTCTGCTATTATAGCTGTCTATTGATTCTTTGAGGTGTGTGGATGCTGCAAGAATGAGTCAGCACTCAGCACTCTGCGGGTTTTCAGGGCATGATCTAAGAATCCACTTCCAAGCTTTCATCGATGAGGCAAATAGTGGACCTCTTCAAATATTTATGTTTTGAAAGTGCTAATGTTTGGAAACACCTAGAAAATACTCCTAACTGTGATGCCTCATTTTAGAATGCTGACTTGAGACCTTCTAGCTATGTAGATGTTGTAGAGGCAGCGGGGGGCGGGGAGGAGAGTGAAATTTATTGAAAATGGATGAAGGACATGTTCTCGGTAACAGACTGGATGATGTGAAAAGATTCTGGTCCGGGTACCTGGGTGTGTGGGCAGCTACCAGAAGCCCAAGGGGTGCTTCTCTATGAGCTGCAAGGTCAGACAGGCAGAGATGCGGTAGGTCCTAAACTCACAGGCACTAAATGTCCTGACACCTGCATAACTGCTGAAGGACACTTCCCATCCCTCCCTCCCCTGCTCACTCCAGCCAAACTCCATGCCTTTCAGTTCCTCCACCCTGTTCTCCAGACCCCACCCCAGGCCTTTGCATATGCTGCTTCCTCTGCCTCGACAGGCTTCCTGCACCTTTCTGTCTAACTCCTACTCATCCTGCATGTTGTCAGAGTAAAGATCACTTTCTCCAGGAGGCTGTCCTGAACTCTTCTATATATAATGTCAGACTCTCCCCCAGCTAAATAATTGCACCTGGCCCCTCAGTTGTATACCCTATCTGCATTCACAGAGCAGTGTAGACACCTGTTTAGGCATTGGGTGTGCAGCAGTGGACATGGTTGTGGAGGAAACAGTAGCCACTATAAATATGCAGTAAGTCTTACGGATAACAGAGAAAGGGAGAAGAGCCCTCAGGCAGTGTGGGAGGGTGAGGAAGGCATCTCTGAGGCTGTGCCATGTGAGGTGGGCTGTGCCCCTCCCCAGAGGAGCATATCCCAGGTGGGAGGAACAGCAAGGACCGGGACCCCTGATAGGAGTGGGGTCTCCAGTGTTGGCGGGACAGTGAGAGGCTGCTGATTCTATTGCTGCTTGGGTCACTGTCCATCTGTCCTTCTGTCCCTTGACTCCCCAGGCCCTCTCTGCAGCTCCTGCCCTTGTGCAGCTTCCTGTACACCACTGAGCCCCTCAGCTGCCTAGGATGCAAGCTCTCAGGCCTTGCTACGGTTTGTCCCTCAAACATCATGTTCAAAGCTAAAGCCCAGTGTCACAGGTGGGGTCTAATGGGAGTTGTCCGGGTCACAGGAGTGGATTCCTCATGAATAGATCAGGGCCCTCCCGGGGGGGAAGGGAGTTTTTCACTCTAGTCATTTCCACAGAAGCCACTGGTTGTTACAAAGAGCCACTCCTGAGTATCTACCCAGAGGAAAATAAGTCATTATATGAAAAAGACACTCATACACACGTGTTTATAGCAGCACAATTCTCAATTGCAAAAATATGAAACCAGCAGCCTAAATCCCCATCAACCAATGAGTGGAAAAAGAAAACGTTGTATCTATATTTCCTTTTTACAGCTGAGTAGTATTCCATGGTATGTGTATATATACATACATACATACATACATATATATATATATATATATATATGCACTCATGTACTATACATATAGTCCCGGAGGGACTGTCTGGGGGCAAGCATTAACCTCATGTGGGACAGGACTGAGTCTGGCTGAAGGCTTTGGTTGGGCCACACTCATCCCACTGATATATATATACACTATGGAATACTACTCAGCCGTAAAAAGGAATGAAGTAAGGATACTCACAGCAACCTGGATGGAGCTGGAGACCATTGTTCCAGGTGAAGTAACTCGGGAATGGAAAGGCAAACGTTGTATGTTCTCACCTATAAGTGGGGGCTAAGCTATGAGATGCAAAGGCATAAGAATGACATCATAGGCTCTGGGATGGGAGGAGGGGTGGGAGGAGAGTGAGGGATGAAAGACCACATGTTGGGCGCAGCGTAAGCTGCCCGGGTGATGGGTGCACCGACATATCAGAAGTCACCGCTAAAGAACTTATCCATGGAACCAACATCACCTGCTCCCCAAAAACTATTGAAATAATAAAAAAGAACACAACACCTCTCTCCTCTCTGCCTTCCTCTCTCACTGTGTGCTCTGCACAGGTCTATCCCTTTGCCTTCCACCATGAGAGGAAGCTTCCTGAGGCCTCACTAGATGCCCAGTCTTGAACTTCCCCACCATTGAAACCGTGAGCCAAATAAACCCTTTTTCTTTGTGAATTCCCCAGCCTCATGCATTCCTTTATAGCAACAAAAAATGGATAGATAGATGATAGAACAATGGATGGATGGATGGATGGATGGATGGATGGATAGATGGACAAGACAGGCCTTTTCAAACACTTTCTCAAATTCCTCTTTCCTCCCACTGACCTGCAGTTGGCCCCACGTAAGGATGGAGAACTCAGGCCCAGGGAAAGAAGAAGCCACTTGCTACACTCAGACACGATCAGCAGCAGCTGTCAGAGGCCCCAGGTGATGCCGCCAGGGACCCCAATCACGGAGCACGGTTCACCTGCCTCCTCTGAGAGTTTCCAGGGACTACTCTGCGTGAGACCTGTTATCCTCTCTCCCAAGAAAGAGATGCCTGACTTCACATGACCACACTTGTAGACCCTTCCTGACCTGAGGGCTCCCCTCTGGTCTTGGCTCATGCTTGGTGACACAGGGAGAGACCACTCCACTCTGTCCCTTTGTCCTTTGGTTTCCAATTGGCATAAATTCTGCCGGATGTTAACAGAAGGAAATAATAAAAACCTGCTAAGAACACTCCATCGTCTCCAGATGACCAGGAATGCGGGAAATGTCTGTGGAGGTCCCGTGAGGACTGTCCAGGGGCCAACACTAACTTCATGTGGAACAGGGCTTAGGCTGGCTGGAGACTGTGACTGGGCCACACGCATACCACCGATTCCTCGACATTTCCCCATTCAGATGTGTGGGACACAGGCTGCGTCCACGTGGGTTTCCTGGGCAGGTAGCTGTGCTCCTGGAGAGTCTGTGAAGGTCCCCACTCAACGAGAGGGAAGAGAGACTGTGTCTCCCCCGTGGCCAGTGGCCTGGACGGTACCCTGGATGCCACAATCTCCCTTTGTAAGGTGCCTTTGTCATCATGTGCCACACAATCTAAAGGGCACTTGTTTCATTAAAAGTTGGATGAAAAATTGAAGCAGTTTGAGGTGCATGTTGCCAACGATGAAGGCAAATATTACACCTTTAAAGAAAAGTAGCTAAAGGAATAAAATCGTTGGCACTGGCAGAAAGAAAGATACATAGGCCAGTGAAACAGAACAGCGAGCCCAGAAATACACCCTCCTGGACATGGTCAAATGATCTTCCATAAATGTGCCAAGACCACTCAATGGGAAAAGGACAATCATTTTGCCAAAGGTTGCTGGGAAACCTGGCTATGCAATGCAAAAGAATGAAGTTGGATCCTTACCTGACACCATATAAAAATGAACTCAAAATGGGTTAAAGACCTGGACAAAGACCTGCAAATACGGAACTACTGGAAGAAAACGTAGGGCAACATCTTATGACATGACTTGGCATTGTTTCTTGGATATGACATCACAGGCACAGGCCACCAAAGCAAGGTGAGGCTTTATCAAGCTCAAAAACTTCTGCACAGCAAAGGAAATGAAAGAGTGAAATGGCAAATTTTGGCGGGGAGGGCGGGGGCTGAGTCCCACTCTGTCACCCAGGCTGGAGTGCAATGGTGCGATCTCGGCTCACTGCAACCTCTGACTCCGGGGTTCAAGCAATACTTTTACCTCAGCCTCCCTAGTATCTGGGATTACAGGTGACCGCCACCACACCTGGCTAATTTTTTTGATATTTTTTTAGTAGAGATGGGGTTTTGCCATGTTGGCCAGGCTGGTCTCAAACTCCTGTGATCTGCCCGCCTCAGCCTCCCAAAGTGCAGGGATTACACGTGTGAGCCACTGCACCCGGCGTGAAATGGCAATTTACAGAGTGGAGGAAATATTTGTAAGGCATATGTTTGATAAGGGATTAGTACCTAAAATATATAAAGAGTTCCCATAACTCAACAACAACCACAAAATCAAATACTCTGATTTTAAGGTGAGCAAAAGATGAATAGACATTTCTCTAAAGAAGACGCAAATGGCCAACAAGCATATGGTAAGATGCTCAACGTCACTAGTCGTCAGGGAAATGCAAATCAAAACCACAGTGAGACACCCCCTCACACCCACGGGGATGGCCACTATTAAAAAAAAAATAACCTGAAGCATAAAGTAACATGATTTGATGAGGCTGTGGAGAAACGGAAACTTCGTGCACTTTTGGTGGGAATGTAAAGTGACATAACGGCAGTGGAAACAGCATGGACGTTCCTAAAAAAATAAAAAATAGATCCAGTAATCCCACTGCCGGGTGTCTCCCCAAAGGAAATTAAAGCAGGATCCCAAGGAGGCATTTGCACACCTCAGTTCATTGCAGCATTATTTGAAATAGCCAAGCAAATGGTGGAGGCAACGTAGCTATTCGCACCGATCAATAGAGAAGCAAAATGTGGTCTATCCATACAATGGAACATTGTTAAGCCTTAGAAAGAAGGTTCTGCCGTATGCTACCGGCTGAATGAACTTTGAGGATATTTTGCGAACTGTAGTAAGCCAGATACAAAAAGGCAATTGCTGCTGGATGTTGCGCACATGGGGTATGTAAAACAGCCAAACTCTCAGGAACAGAAAGTAAAATGGTGGCTGCCAGGGGCTCAGGGAGGGGGACGTTGCTGTTCAAAGGGTACAGAGTTTCAGTTTTGCAAGATGAGAAAGTTCTAGAGATCTGCTGCACAGCAGTGTGCACACAGTTAATACTATTGTACTGTACACTCCAAATGATTAAAGTGGGCTGGACGCGGTGGCTCATGTCTGTAATCCCAGCACTTTGGGAAGCCGAGGCGGGCAGACTACCTGAAGTCAGGAGTTCGAGACCAACCTGGCCAACATGGCAAAACCCGGTCCCTATTAAAAATAGAAAAATTAGCTGGGCGTGGTGGTGGGCACCTGTAATCCCAGCTACTTGGGAGGCAGAGGCAGGAGAATTGCTTGAACCAGGGAAGCGAAGGTTGCAGTGAGCCGAGATCATGACACTGCACTCCAGCCTGGACGACAGAGTGAGACTCCATCTCAAAAAAAAAAAAAAAAAAAAGTGAAACAAAGGCTGTTTGAGAGACTAGAATTTGTGGGCAAGGATCTGTGTGTGGGGTTCGGGGCAGAGAGCAGAGGTAGGGGAGATGGGTGGGCAAGCATAGGGTGAGCCTGGGTGCGCCCACCCCAGGCAGTCTCTGGGCTTGCAAGTTTGTTTACAGGGCTGGGGTCAACTTCAGATAAGGAAGAAAATATAGGCAGGAAGAAGCCATGAGGGGTAAAATGCGGTTGGGAGGGGGTGGGTGGGAAACCAGGTTGACGATGGGAACACACCCATGGGTGGAAGAAAGTTTTAAGATCAGATTGGATGTGAAAGTCCTAGACTACTTCCTGCTCGTTGGATACCATGCCCAGTGGGGAAATTGGCTTGCAGGCGGTGATGGGTGTCCTCACCCCCGAGATGGTGCACCGGGCAGCCAGGTGGGTGTGTTTAGGGACCAGAGTGTGTCTCCATGCAGGTGAGAGCTGAAGACGTCTCTTCCCACCAACACGATCGTTGCTTGTCTGGCTGGTTGCACTGCCAGCCCAGAGTCTGCAAAGCTTGGGTGTGTTGATGTTTTATGTGCCCACACTCGTGCAGACTGTTCCACAGACTGAATGGATTTATCACATGGTCCACAACTGGTTTATTGCTCTCAGTTATGAGAAACAGAGCCTTCACATAATTACCACTAAAAATGATCAGAATCCATCCCCGGATGGGACAGACACCTGCTTCTAACTAGGAGTCAAAAGCCACGGCTTTGGTGGTTGAGACGGAGAGACACTTTGAAGGCCGGACTGTCCCTTCTCGGTCACTCCCAGGAAGGTTTCCACTTTGATTCTTTGGGGCTGGTAAACTCCTTGGACTGGTCAACTCGCTTGTGAATCGTGCACAGGAAATAAAATGAGGCGGGGGAGAAAGACATGGCTTTATTTATGGAAACCCCATTTTGCTATTCATCAAATAAATAAACACAACCCACCTCACACTAAAAATATGCCTCTGCAGATCAACAATGAGGCCATGTTTGGCTGACTCCGCAGAGAAGCGGAGATTGCAAACCCTAGGACTTTCTCACAGATGTGTCCCAGAATAATCCAGGACAGTGGGCCGACAAGAACTTTTTATTTCCATTGACATTTTAAGAAGCATGTCATCTCCTCCCTGGTTCTGAAGCTGGCAGAGAAAAGCCTTACACTCTGATATATCAGTTCAGGCTGTGTGACTTCTGCTGTGTTCCTTCACCTCTCTGAGCCCTAGCTTCTTCACCTGTGAAATAATGATAATGATATCTATCTGTGAGGGGTTTTGTGTGAAGTGAATGAGATCAGAAACACATAACAAAGTTCTAAAGCCTAAAGAGATGTTTAGTGGCCAGTGGTGACACTAACAAAAGAATTTTTCTGTCACCAATTCTTTTTTTTTTTTTTTTTTGAGTCAGAGTCTCACTCTGTCACCCAAGCTGGAGTGCAGTGGCACGATCTTGGCTCACTGCAGCCTCCGCCTCCCAGGTTCTAGAGATTCTCCTGCCTCAGCCTCCTGAGTAGCTGGGATTACAGGCACAAACCACCACACTTGGGTAATTTTTGTATTTTTAGTAGAGATGGGTTTCACCATGTTAGGCAGGTTGGTCTCAAACTCCTGACCTCAGGTGATCCACCACCTCAGACTCCCAAAATGCTGGGATTACAGGCATGAGCCACCGCGCCCAGCCTCTGCCACCAATTCTGATTCCGCAAGTTGAGGCTATTCACAGGCGTGTTGGTGTAAGTCAACCTCACTTGTGCCTACCGTGTGAAATCTCTCCCAGTAGCACTGAAAGCTTATTTGCCAAGTCTGAAAGAAACCAGGACAGCCACCCAAAAGGTTTCTCAATTACTCCATGATAGTTTTTGAGGGCAGTGTGACAGAGGAGCCCATGGTTGCAAGCCCTGAGAGCCGGGAGATGCTGCGTAATGTTACTACATGCTTTATTCCCATAGTACCCATCTGAGAGTGGCCCGGAACCCTGCGAAGCCTGTGTTCCCGCTGTGTAGATTTGAACACTGGCTCCACCACCTCACAACCATGTGACCTTTGAGGTTGCCTCGTCTTAAACTGGGGAAGGAGCAGTGTCCCCCTTGAAGGGCTCAATGACAAGTCATGAGATGGTCCCTGTAAGGGCACATGTAAGCATCCGACGTGTAGCCACACACCGCAAATATTAGTCACTGTCATTTCTAATAACCACCTCATTTTGTAACCTGTTCTTTTTATGCACACACTCTCTCATTTAACCGTGTTCTGGACCACATCTCACTACTGTAAAGCTCACGTCTGGCACAGACCAGATGCTCGAGAAACATTTGGCTAACAAGATGAGAACGCAGACGTGCCTTCATGAAGATGAAGTCAGGTGGGGTGCAGGGCGGTGAGACCACTGTGTGAGGAGTACCCCACTGCAGAGCCTGGGGCTTCAGGGGCCACTGAAAGAGGCCCCGATGGGCTCCTGGGGCACTGGGAAGATGTTATGAGGGAGGTCCAAAGGATCAGAGCAGGAGGAAAGTGCCTCAGGCCAAAGGAGGAGCTTGTGGGGTGGTCTGGACGGGAGGCTGTGCCTGGATTCTAGAAGTGGGGAGAGGCTGTACAGTTGGCATGTGGAGGCTGAGAGAACATGGCAGGAGCTGAGGGCCAGGACATAGCAGCCTCACAGTATTCCCTGTGCGGTGCCCACGGGTAGTCATCCAGCCCTTATTTAGGGCCACTTCTACTTTTTCAAGTTCTATGTGAAACAGTCTTTGCTCACCTGCTCAATCAATTCTGTAGGATTGGTATCTAGAATGGGAGGGATTTGATCAAGTGATAAA
Source organism: Cebus imitator (assembly GCF_001604975.1). Lineage (NCBI taxonomy): Eukaryota > Metazoa > Chordata > Mammalia > Primates > Cebidae > Cebus > Cebus imitator. The sequence continues at coordinate 90,638 of NW_016107878.1, read as the reverse complement.
CATCTGTTTTATTCACTCCATCCTCTTTATTAATCCAATTACCTACCCACTCACCTATTCATCCATCCATCCATCCATCCATCCATCCATCCATCCATCCAC
>NW_016107878.1:36912-89251 GCF_001604975.1 Cebus imitator | reverse complement strand
CATCCATCCATCCATCCATCCATCCATCCACCCACCCACCCACCACAATTTATTAAGCCCCAGCTCTGTGCTAAGCACTGGAGACAAAGGGTGAGGTGCCCTCCCAGCACAGAGTAAGCTTCCTGCAGCCTGAAGACAGGTATGGAAGGAAACACTTTCCATGCTAGAGCACCCTGCATACAGGAGGTTCACAGTACGTCTGCCGGAGGATTGGTGATGACACTCTGCCAAGCTGTCCTGAGACCAGTGGGACCATATCAGAGTCAGGACACAGCTTGTTTTCCACAGGCTGAGCCACTGCAATATTGACTGATTTTGCCAATTTGATGAGCATCTCAAAGGCTACAATGTGCATTTCTCTGATTACGAGTAAAGGTGTCTTTTCTGGATGGTTAGCCATTTGGGGGTGAGTTGCCTATTGTGTTCATGCTGATTTTCCCATTGGTGTGTTGGTCTTTTATTTTATATTGGTCCGTAAATCTATGTATTTCAGAGTGACAGAAACAACTCTCTATTGGATGCTCAGCAAATGGGTACACCCACCTCGTTATTTTTCTTTCTATTTTGTTTATGGTGCTGTTTCTTTTTCCTAATCTGTGAGAGTTAACAATTTTTCTTTTACAGTTTTTGGGTTTCGTGCTGTGCTCAGAAAATCTTTCCTGAAGATAATGTAAGTGTCCATCTTATTTTCTTCTAGAATATTTATGATTTCATGTTTACACTTAATGATTTCGTTTTTTGCACTTAGATCTTTACTTTGCCTGGAACTCACTTGGGGACACTGGGGGTACAGAGTCAGACAGGAACCAGAGTTTGCTTTTCCCTCAATGGTTGTTGGTCTTTTCCAACTGATGGAGCGCTTGATGGCACCCAGGACTTGTTTAAAGCTGTTTCCTGACCTATTTCTTCCAACCGAATTGGAAAATACAGTCATGCACCACTTAACCACGGGGATTCCAAGAAACGTGTCATTAGGCGATTTCATCACAGTGTGAATACAGACTGCTCTTATACAAATCTATGACGTAGCCCACTGTATAGCTAGGCTGTATGGCGTGATCCATTGCCCCTAGGCTACAAACCTGCGTAGCATGTTACTGCACTGAATACTGCAGGCAACGTAATGGTAAGTATTTTTATATCTACACATAGAAAACGTGCAGTAAAAAATACGGTCTTACCATGTTACAGGACCACGCAAGACTGTCATACCGTAGACTGAGACATCCAATTTCATGGGACGGTGTGGGACCGCCGTTGCTCTGTACGCGGTTCATCGCTGACCAAAACATGATTACAGTGCATGCCTGTCATTTCAATACCCCTTCCGTTTCCAAAAAATGCTTTTCCTTGTCTCTCTGCAGAACTCAACACGTGCGGCTGAATGTGGTTTTGCTGTTTTGTTCGTGTTGGTATTCTGTTTCTCTAAAGCTTACTCCTAGGGCATTGCTAGTTTTTCTCCCCCTCTTCTGAATTGGATCTTTTATTCATTATAGTTTCTTGCTAGTTGCACCTGTTCAGGACACGATCAACGCTGTGGAGTTCTTTAGTCATTGACTTCCTCACTGAGCTCTCCTTTCAGTTCCAACCGTGTTTCAGCCAAAACTTTGGCTTTTTCAGGTAGGCCATCACATCAGCTTCAATCAGTGGCCATTTTATTTCCATTTTTTATAAGAATTATCATTTAATTTTCTTGTAGCACATTCGAGAACTTTCAGATCACAGATAAATAATAGAGACGATCACAGCATTCTTGGCTTGTCCCTGACTCTCACAAGCCCCCTTTTAATGTGTCACCTTTAGGTATGGTGATGTCAGCTCCTGGTTTGAAATAGGTTTTTAAAATCTTGTTACCAAGGTGGTCTTTTTGTTATTTTTAAGAGTTGTCAGTGGGCAGAAGATGTTGCTTTCTATCAAATGTCTCCTTTAGAATCAAGTCAAGAAGATCACGAGTGTGGTGAATTGCAAAGAGGCCACAGTCTTCCCACCTCTCCCTATTTCTACACTCTTTATGGTGCCACTATGTGGCTCTTTCCATCGAGAGAGGGTTTTTCTGTTCCTTGAGTCTAGTTGGTCTTGATTGGTTCAATGGAATGAGGCAAAGGGACAGGCCTCAAAAGCACTTGCATAGTTCTGCCCTCCCTCTTAGACCTGGCCACTGCCATGCAAACAAGCTCATGCTAGCCTGCTGGAGGCTAGGAGACACATTATCCCATCACCCAGCCAACAGCCAGCTCACCTACCAGTAAGCCTGGCCACTCTCGACCAGCCAGCCCCAGCTTACCTGCCAGCCAACCTCAGGTGCATGAGGAAGCCCAGCCCAGATTAGCTGAGCCCAGCCAAGATCAGCCTCTGACCTGTGGCCTGATGAGTCACAAAAAAATGGTTATTTGAAGCCACCAAGTTCTGGGTGGCTTATTGTGCAGCAGTAGAGAACTGCTACAAGATAACTTTTCTCTGTTGACCTACTTAACATCAAACAGCCTCCTACGCCACTGTCCCAGCAATCAGGGGTGCTGCTCGTGTTTGCGACTCTGCTCAACCCTTCTAACTTCCTGCTGAGTGGCAAAAACCTCAGCAAGTTTGATGAGACACTTGGTCAGACTTGGCCTTGCCTCAAAAATCTTTTCTATGTTACGACCTATGGGAAATGATGGGTGTGGCCAGGGTCTGAGCCTGCAATGGTTAAAGGAGGGTGACCATGAATGTCCCTCACAGTCAAGAGGCCGGGGGGCTGACACCCTGGAGGCCCTTGGGGTCCACAGGCGCAGGCCAGCTCACGATTTTACTGGCCACAGGCCACTTGCTGACTGGATGGGGACCAGAGACAGCTGGTTCCATCCTATAGTTAATCACAGACTCTAAGCCAAATGAAGCCCCCTCGAACACTAGCTGTCGCTGGAGCTTTTGCGGTGCCTTTAAAATGTGTCCACAGATTCTTTGAGACTCCCCCATCCCAGAGGTGGAGCCTGGCTCCCCCACATCGAGTGTGGACGGGACTTGGCAACTCGCTTCTAACAAATAGAGCAAGGCGGAAGTGACAGTGTGTGACTGTTGAAACGGAGTCATAAAAGGCATTCCCGCCTTCCTGAGCCACGCATTCCGGGTGAAGCCAGCTGCCGTGTTGTGAGCACCCTCGAGTCACTGTGTGGGAGGCTCTTGGAGGTGAGGAACTCAGCCCTCCTGCCCACAGCCACGTGACTGAACCATCCTGGAGCTGGACCCTCCGGCCCCAGGCAAGTTTTAAGGTGAAACTGTAGCCCTGCCTGACGTCTTGACCGGAAACCTCATGAGAAGCTCCAAGCCAGAACCATCCAGCTGAGCCACCCCTGCGTTCCCGACTCACAGCAGGAAACTGAGATAACAGAATAACTATGCATTGCTTTAAGCCACTAGGGTTTGAGGTCGTTTGTTACACAGCAAAAGGTAACGAATACAATGCTCACCGCGCCTCTGAGTGCTGATGAGCATTCATGCTGGCCAACTGTTCTCTTTCCCCAACTGAAGGGTCTGGCACAGCTTCCCCATCTCAGCTGCCCACGAGTACAGGTCTCTGCCTCTTTGTTTACCGAACATGCTATTTAGAATGTAGGCCAGCCAGCTGCCTGGCCAAGCAGCAAGCTGGGGCTTCTCAGACCACGGCTGTACGTGAGGAGCAGGTGGCCTCTGGCCACGGCTCCACCAGACAGCACCCCAGGAGCAGCCTCCAGGAGGGTCGAGCATTTGCTGTAGCTGCCCTTGTGCTGGCTTTTTGCCCTTGTGCAGGGATTGGTGGCTGGCTAGGCTCCACAAGCAGCTCGGGATACCGAGTATCGACAGACAGAAGCCGCATCATAAGTCCACAGCAGGAGCTGGGGTCAGTGGGAATGATTTGCTAGTACAGCTGCTTTAAAGGGTTTAAAGCAGAGCTGGCGTCTGGCACTGCCCTCTCTTTAGTTGTTAAAAACATCTTATTGGGTTGGGCGTGGTGGCTCGTGCCTGTAATCCCAGCACTTTGGGAGGCAGAGGTGGGTGGATCCCCTGAGGTCAGGAGTTCGAGACCAGCCTGGCCAACATGGTGAAACCCCGTCTCTACTAAAAATACAAAAATTAGCTGGATGTGGTGGCAGGCACCTGTAATCCCAGCTATTGGAGAGGCTGAGGGAGGAGAATCATTTGAACCTGAGAAGCAGGGGTTGCAGTGAGCCGAGATTGCACCATTGCACTACAGCCTGGGCGACAAGAGTGAGGCTCCATCACACACACACACACACACACACACACACACACACACACACACACACATCTTATTGAAGTATCACATACATACAGAAAAGTGCCTGCAGTACCCGTGCAGCTCAGCATGTTTCTGCTCACACCTGCCCAGGCACCCAGCCTCGGGCCATTCTTCTAGCCTATCCCCATGGACTCATTTGCCTGCTTTTGTGTGTGATACAATTGGCATCAGGCTCCCTTTTGTGTCTGGCCTGCTTTGGTTCAACATGAGGTTTGTGAGATTCGCCGCGGTTGCTGGGAGCATTTGCAGGTGGTTCTGCCCGTTGCCGTAGGGGGTGGCGTGGTGGGAAGGGACCGCGGGATAGTCACCCATCCTGGCGCCCCAGTGTGGGCAGGCCCTGCGGGAGATTCCAGTTGCAGGCTACCATGATAGTGCTGCTGGGGACACTTTAACTCATGGCTTTAGATGTGTGTGCATTTCTATGAAGTAACTGCCCGGGGGTGGCTTTGCTGGGCCGCAGACTGTGTTTGTTCAATAGTAAATCTGCCTGTCAGGCTTCCAGAGTTTCAGCTTCCACACCCACGGGCAGTCGGCAAGGGTTCCAGTGGCTCCGTGTTCTCGCCAAAGCTCCGTATCTCATGCGCTTTGCATTTTGGCCACTCAGGTGGGTGTACGACGGTATCGCAGATGGTTTTGCTTTGTATTTCCTGATGACTAATGAACTTGAGTGCCTTTTCTTATGCTTATCCGGCCTCCTCCTTTAAAATGCTTTTTCATAACCTGACATGACTTTTAGATTGGTGGGGAGGGTGCGAACCCCCCCATCTCTATCTCTCACCAGCACACTTTCCCCTATAAAGCAGATGACTCATTCCATTTTCTTCCCCTGTGAGTACCTCAAACACACAAATGAAACGTCCAGCTAATTACTGGCAGAAAGAAAACCTTGCCATTCATTCATTTTTTTCCCAAGGGCTCACTTTGGGTAGCTACGTCCCGGCTCTATCATCTCCATCCAGCAAGTGATCTCAGCTGGCTGCAGTTACAAAGGTTTTCTCATGGGAATTCCCCTGGGACTCCTCTGTGAGTTCCTTCCTGAGACTTTATCTCGGCAGCAGCCAGCGTCTGGTTACACCCGGCTCAGAAGCTTTTCACAATAAAGCACTGTGGGCCACGCTCTGAACAGAACCTTTTGGGGTATCCCTTCCCTTTTGTCCCAGTGCTAGGGAAACCCCTAGTACTCTCATCGGACACTCCCCAGGGTGGCCATGTGATAGTCCACCCTCCTGTCCCCAAGACCTCCACGTTCACAAAAGCATAGGAACCTCCACCTGTCTGATCCTCAGTAAGGCACAGAATGCTCAGTATCCTTAGTAAGGGTCCCTGGCCAATTTGCGGCAGAAAGAAAAGCTGCAGTACAAAGGCTTCCTTCATTCAGCAAGTGTTTATTGAACATCTACCAAGCGCCAGTCCCTGTGCTAAGCATTGATTCGGAGATGAGCCCGAGAGGCATGGCCCTTTTCCCCTGGCATTTATGTTAGTGGGTGAGGAGGGGCGCATGGTGCGTAAGGCCAACACGTTAGAATCCCGTTGTGTTCTCAGATGCTGCTGGTGGGCTTGGAACCTGGCAAGGTACTCTGGCAAATTGGGATTTTCTTAAACCAAGGCACTTCTATCCTATGTTATAATGCAGTGGTATAGTTTGGATATTGTCCCCACCCAAATCTCATATTGAAATGTAGTCCGCACTGTTGCAGGTGGGGCCTGGTGGGAGGTGATGGGATCATGGGGACGGTTTCTCAAGCATGGTTACTGCCACGCCCTTGGTACTGTCCTCATGAGGGCAAGTGAGTTCTCATGAGATCTGGTCATTTAAAAATGTGTGGCACCTCCCCGCTGTCTCTCTTGCTCCTGCTCTGGTCATGTGACATGCCTGCTTCCCCTTTGCCTTCCTCCATGATTGTAAGTTTCCTGAGTCTCTCCCCAGGAGCCAGACAGATACCACCATGCTTCCTGTACAGCCTGCAGAACTACCCCAGATTCAGGCTTTCTTTTTCCCTTTCCTTCTTTCTTTCCTCCCTCCTTCCTTCCTTTCTCTCTCTCTCTCTTTCTTTCTTTCTTTTCTTTCTCTCTTTCCTTCTCCCTCCCTCCCTTCTTCCCTCCCTCCCTCCCTTCCTTCCTTCCTTCCTTCCTTCCTTCCTTCCTTCCTTCCTTCCTTCCTTTCTCTCTCTCTGTCTCTCTTTCTTTCTCTCTTTCTTTCTTTCTTTCTTTCTTTCTTTCTTTCTTTCTTCCCTCTTTCCTTCTCCCTCTCTCCCTTCTTCCCTTCCTCCCTTCTTGCTTTCCTCCCTTCTTCCCTTCCTCCCTTCCTCTCTTCCTCCCTCCCTTCCTTCCTTCCTTCCCTTCTTTCCTTCTCTCTTTCTAAAAAAACTCTTTTTTTTTTTTGAGACAGTGTCACTCTGTCACCCAGGCTGGTGTGCAGGGGTGCAATCTCGGCTCGCCAGACTCAGGTATTCCTGAGTTTTGAAACAGAGTTTTGCCCTTGTTGCCCAGGCTGGAGTGCAATGGCGTGATCTCAGCTCACTGCAACTTCTGCCTCCAGGGTTCAAGCTATTCTCCTGCCTCAGCCTTCTGAGTAGCTGGGATTACAGGCACCTGCCACCATGCCTGGATAATTTCTTATTTTTAGTAGAGATGGGGTATTGCCATGTTGGTCAGGCTGGTCTCAGACTCCTGACCTCAGGTGATCCACCTGCCTCAGCCTCTCAAAGTGCTGGGATTTCAGGCGTGAGCCACCGCTCCCGGCCAGGTATTTCTTTTTGGCAAAGTGAGAATGACCTAATACATCCAGTGATTCTAGTTGAATATATTTACCAAAGACATAAGAACACATGTCCATAAAAAGATGCCTTCCTTGCAGCTTTATTAATAATGGCTCCAAACTGGAAACAGCCCTAGGATCTTTCTAGAAGAACAGATACCCCATGAGGATTCCCACACAATGGGGAATTAAGGGACATACTACTGAAGAGCATGAAAACATTCCCCCGAACAGAGGAGGCTGGACACTCATGGTTTTATTTATGGGAAGAGCTAGAATAAGCAGAATTATGCCATGGGACAATGGGGTTGGGGGGTTGGTGGGGAAGGGGCAAGAGGCCATGTTCTGGGGTGATGGACCTATTTTACATCTTTAATGGGGTATAACTGTTTGGATTTGTGTTACAATTGATTCAGTTGTTCACTTAAGATCTGGGCGTTTTGCTGTGTGTAAATTATGACTCAGTCTAAAATACCTAATCACAAAGTGCTATACAGGAGAGGAAGCCGTGTGAGGAGATTGGTGAATACATGCTCACAGCTGGGTGGAGTGGTCCAGGAGGGTCTCCGTCCAGGTGACTTTTAAGCCAAGAGAATGAGGAGGAAGCACAGGGGAAAGGGTGCTCTGGGAAGGATGTACTAAGCCACTCCTGCACTGCAATAAAGGAATACTGGAGCCTGCGTAATTTATAAGAAAAGAGGTTTCCATAGGCTGCACAGGAAACAGGGTGGCATCTGTTTCCGGGGAGGCTTCGGGGAGCTTTTACTCATGGCAGAATGCAAAGGGGGAGCAGACGTCTTACAGGCGGGAGCAGGAGCAAGAGAGAGAAAGGGGGAAGTACGGCACACTCTTAACACAACCAGATGAAAGCTGGTTCATGAGAACTCACGACCACGACGGAAACACCAAGGGGAGGGGTGCCAAACCATTCACGGGAAACCGCCCCCCTGATCCAGCCACCTCCCTCCAGGCCCCACCCCTAGCACTGGGGATTCCATTTCAACGTGAGATTTGGGCGGGACACAGTTCCAAACCCCATCAGAGGAGAATGCTTGTGCAAAGTCCCCGTGGCTGCCGTGGCGGGGGAGTGGCTGGGGGAGAGCTCTTCCTGAGTCGTCGGTGGACTTCCATTTCTGGGCTTGTGGCCAGTGGGACCGGCAGGTCTGGCCTCTTAGAGCCATGGTCCTGGGCTCACTCCCGGCATACCCACTTCCTGCCCCCATCCTTGGCTTCCTTTATTTTTGCCTTTCATCCCGATGTAATTTAAGCAATTTTCTTATATTTTACCCACCTGTACAAACTGTAATATTTTATGAGTGGAGGCGGTGGTGGGGGTGATGGGAGGACAAGGCAGGGTAAAGTTTAAAACGCAGAAGGAAGGGGAAAACGTGAACCAGCTCAGGGAACGCTTTGGGAGCCATCCTCCTGCTTGTGGATGCAGTGAATACATTCAGATTTAACTAGAATGGATGCTTTCCCCCAAAACAACAGTGATACAAGCAAAAATGTAAGAATGCAAGTGGTTCTGCCCACCACTCACGACCCAGGGAGTGGACTCTTCAGAGGGTGCCTGACTTGTGGGAGGTGACCCCACTGTTTCTCATTCAGGTCTCATGGCCTGGTGCCTCTCAGCATGCAGGCATCGCCCCACACCCTGGGAGCCTTGTGTTCAAGGTGACCTGTGCATTTTCCATACAAGTTTCCCTCTAAACCCAAGCTTAGAACTTCATCTGGCATTCTGTTACAGAGACAGGCAGGAGGAAACACATGGGGTGCTAGACCTATGTTAAAGGGTGGTCTCCAAGACGGCACTCCTGAGAGATTTCCAGGGATAATCATCCTCAGACTGTAACCTCCTCATTTGACTTGAGAGTTGGGGAGAGAGAAGGCTGGACTTGGAGCCAGCACACCCATTCCTGCCGCCAAACTGCTGTGTGACCTGAGGAATGTCACTCAGCCTCTCTGAGCCCTACTTTCTACCTGTTACCAGTTCAAGGAGGAGATGGGACCTGGCTATCTCATTCAGGGGTCTCTGGATAAAATGCAGGCCCTTCTCTGGCCTCTTTAAAGGTAGAAAAACACTTGTTCCAATGACTATTTATTAAAGTCAATGCCATGATCATTTAAACATTTCTCCCTTTGAAATGGAAGTTGGAGAGCCTCTGTGGGTATTACGAGGTGGTCAGCAAAGGTCAGGATTCAACTTACAGTTCAGCTGAACACTTCTAACCACCTGCAGAGCTTTGGCCAAGGGAGTTTTAAATTCTTTTTCTTATTCATGTATTGTCTAATTGATAACTACAATGAACTGTCAGTAGCACGAAGAATGCTGACGTGAACATTCTCGTTAAGGAGGATCCCAGCATGATCAACGTTCAGCAAATTCAGCTCAAGATGGTCTCATAAGTTTCATAGATCTTCATGTTTTTTTTTTTTTTTTTTTTAGATAAAGTCTCGCTGTTGCCCAGACTGGAGTGCAATGGCATGATCTCAGCTCACTGCAACCTCCACCTCTGGGTTTAAGCAATTCTCCTGCCTCAGCCTCCCAAATAGCTGGATTACAAGTGCATGCCACCATGCCCAGCTGTGTGTGTGTGTGTGTGTGTGTGTGTGTGTGTGTGTATTTTTAGTGGAGATGGGGTTTCACCATGTTGGTCAGGCTGATCTTGAACTCCTGACCTCAGGTGATCCTTCCACCTCCACTTCCCAAAGTGCTGGGATTGCAGGCATGAGCCACCACAGCTGGCCTGAAATCTCCAGTACTTCAAACACCAATGCTAGTATCTTTACGATGGAGAAAGCTGACAGCCCCTACTGCAACTAGGTGATTGGCGTCCATGCCACAGTGATAAGTCACCATGACAGCGTGTACCCCTGATATGATGCCATAAGAATGGCTCTTTACCTTGTTGGTCTTCTTCCCTCAAACTAATAATCCCAGCTGAATAATGAGAAGAAAGTCCTACTTGAGGGGCAGTCTACAAAAGACTTCTTGAAACTATCAAGGTCAACAGCCAACAAGGAAAATCTGAGAAACTGTCATGGCCAAGAGGAGCCAAAAGGGTCACGAGGACTAAGGGCACTGTGGTGTTTTGGATGGGATCCTAGGAGAGAAAAGGATGTTAGATCAAAGCCAAGGACATCTACATACACTATGGGATTTAGTTGAATATGTACCAGCAGCTGGGCACAGTGGCTCACACCTGTAATCCTAGCACTTTGGGAGGCCAAGGAGGGCAGGTCACAAGGTCAGGAGTTCAAGACCAGCCTGGCCAACATAGTGAAACCCTGTCTCTACTAAAAATATGAAAATTAACTGGGCATGGTGGTAGGCGCCTGTAATCCCAGCTACTTGGGAGGCTGAGGCAGGAGAATCGTTTGAACCCAGGAGGTGGAGGTTGCAGTGAGCTGAGATCATGCCATTGCACTCCAGCCAGCTGGGGCGACAGGGTGAGACTTCGTCTCAAAACTAACTAACTAACTAACTAACTAAATAAAAAATGCCAGCACTGGTGCATTAGTGGTGATACATATACTATCCTAACATAAAATGTTAAAAACAGAGGGACTGGTGTGCAGCATGTGAGAAATTTCTGTATTGTCTTTGCAGTAATTCAGTAAGGCTAAAACTATTCTGAAAGAAAAAGCTTATTTAAACAGAAATGAAGGAGCAATGGTGATGATTATAATGTGATGTGAATATGCCTGGCTGGAAAGGAGCCCTACTCATGCCTACTGTGTGTGTGTGGTGGGGAAGAGCTTGTGAAAAGCAGTCTGAGGTCATTTTATAGAAACAAGTCACGAAAAAGACAAAACCCAGCTGGCTGACTTCGGAAATGTAACATGCAAGCTGATAGAAGCAGTTTGGGGCTATTTTTGGATGTGACAACAACACCCCAAACCAGTCATAAAATGAACTTTCTTGTTTGCATTTGAAAAATGATGCTTCCTCTTTACCAAGTATTAAAGGGAGTTAGCTCTGAGCTTTTCTTGCCAAATGAGTGAAAATTTAAAACTGCCATAATATCTATAAAGATTATCTGTATTATACAAAACATACAGCAACCTCTCTTCCTTCCTCCTTTTATCTGCCTATCTCCATCCATTCATCCATTCTTCCATCTCTCCATTCATCCATCCATCCATCCATCCATCCAGGGAGAGGGAAATAAACACATCAATTTACACCTTTCAATAATAGATCAGCATCTGAAATAAAAAATATATATTTTTTGCTTAAAATCACTTCTTTATCATAAAGCACATAAATGAAATAAAATGGTGGGTCAAATTCCCACGAGTCTTCTGAGACCAAGAATGCTGTGCAAGCGTTTCCCAAGCTGTGGTGGTGATGCCCAGCTAGCCCATGCACTGCTTACATCTCTTTCAGCTGTGGCTTTGGAGTGGGGGGTGGTTAAGGACAAATTGGGGGTATAAAATCATGCTGGCAAAAACAAGCCTGGACCTGCCTTTTGGAACTTGGTAGTGACAAAAGCGGGGAAGTGACACTGACCGAGTCCTCATAAAAACGAATGTGGGACAGCTGTGTGAGTGCCCAGGGAGAGGGGCCTGGGGCCGCATTGCAGAGGGTGCGATGGAGCTACAGGCTGAGTGGCTGCATATGCCAAGACCCAGGAGCAGGGAAGAGGAGATGAAGGGCTATAGGAAGACCAGTGAGCCCAAATGGAGAGGGCAGCTGGGGGAGAGAAAGGAATCTGGAGAGGCAGGTGAGTTCCGCCTGCAGACAGGCCATGAAGAGACAAAGAGTGAAGTCCTCTTGTTTGTCTGTAGACATGGAAAGCAGTGGACAGATTGGAGGAAGCATAGGAACGGGCACCAACTGCACCAGGCAGTGGGCTGGAAGCGGGGGCACAAGCCACGGGGCAGGGATACAGTGACGCCCACAGCTTTGTGACTTGAATAAGGAATGGAGGCTGGGGAGATCTGAAGACAGAGCTGGGACTAGGAAGCAAAAGCGACCTTTGGGCCCAAACCCGGCATAGCGCCCACCTTGGTGAAATTTGAAAGCAGGAACCGGAATATAGCTCAGAGCCCTCTCCCATTTCCCCCAGATTTCCCAGTCTGCCTCAATATCCAGCTGTAGACGGTCACAGAAACACAATGCAATAAACATTGTGCCAGATTATGCCTCCTTTCTAATTGCTCACATCAATAGCTGCATTTCCACCATGTTCAGACTTTTGCGTTGAAGTGCCATGTAAATGCATTAAAAAATCATTACACACCAGAGGCCATATGTGGGCAGAAATAATTCCAATTGAGTGTAAAAGGGAAAGAATTAAGTCTTGGGTATCAAGGATAGTGTTTGCACACCACACCCAGGGGCAAACAAGGGTGCAGCTGGGGACAGGGTGCTGTCTCAGGAGGCGGCGGGTGGCCTCACATGGGTGGGGCTGATATTCTCAGGGTCTTGTGGGTTTGGCTGCATGTGGAGACCTAGAGCCCAGCTGAATCGTGGCCAAAGGCCCAGACGAGGCAAAATGTCCCCATGAGCTGCCATGAGAAAGGAAGCTGAAATTACCAGGAAGGCATCTGCTGTATGTGTGGGTCCCCTTCCAGGACTAAATACATGAAACCAGTAATTTGTCTACCTAATGGCCACGTGACCATTGTCAAATGGATCTCTGAGAGCTGGGAAGGCTTTTAATGCTTCATTACGCAGCATGAAAACCTGGCATGTGTGCCCAGTGCTGAAGGCTGAGGGCCATGACAGACGTTGATGAGGGAACAATGCCAGGCAGAGGCAGGCGCAGGGAGAGCCGAAGCCCTCATCAACCAGTCCATCCTCTCCAGTGTGGCTCCTGCAGAAGCAAGACAGTCACAGAGACATATCTTCTCTCCAGAGAGCTGGGGTGGCAGCAGCTGAGTTGGTGAGGATCCAGGTGGAGCCAGGAGACAGAGTGACATTCCTCATCCTGCCATGCCTAACTCTGGCAGGCCTTGTCTCTCAGCATCTGAGTCTCAGGGTCCTCCCCAGCTCAGCCAGGTATGGCTGGCCCATCCTGAGGGTTTCACAGAACACATTTGGCAGTGGGAGCTTGGACACATTCCTTGCTCGCTCAGTTCCTCAGTTTCCTTGTCTGGAGTGGAAAGGGGCTCCTAATATAACTTAACAAGTGAGTATTAAAGGGAGTGACATGAGTAAAGGATTTGCAATAGTGCCTAGAACAAAATGAGTTGACGACTGTAACTACCATCCATCCATCCATCAATCCATCCATCCGTCCATCTGTCCATCCATCCATCCATCCATCCATCCATCCATCCATGCAGCCGTCTGTCCATCCATTCATCCAGCTGTCCATCCATTCATCCATCCATCCATCCATCCATCCATCCATCCATCTGTCCATCCATCCGTCCGTCCATCCATCCGGCTGTTCATCCATCCATCCATCCATCCATCCATCCATCCATCCATCTATCCATCCAACCCTCCATCCACTATTCATTATCCATTCATCTACCCACCACCTGTCCATCCATCCATTCATCCATCTGACCTTCACCAGGCCTGCCATGGCTAGGCCCTGAGCTAGGGCTAGAGAAATGAATGAGGTATGGTTCTTGCCACCAAGTAGGCCAAGTCCATCAAGAGAGACAGAAGTGGTGGACGAAATTAACTGAGACCCAACCTGTTGCATGCTCTGAGAGAAGTGGGAGCTGAGCTCGCATGGCATCAGCACAGAGGTAGGGGGCCTGGGCTGTTGGGGTGAACCCATTATCAGCACACAGAGCTTACTTGGCCAGAATGAGAACACTTCCACGACACAGATCATAATATAAATCTGCATAGACTGAACTCCAAGAGAACAAAGTTATAGCTACACTGTGTTCCCACCTTCTGGTCCTATGGCTACATTCTATCCCAGTTCCTGGCATTACGGATACATTGCATCCCCCGTTGCTGGTGCTGTAGTGTCCTAAACGAGATGCATCTATATCTGTGTAGTTTGATTTGAATGATGCATCCAACTGCAGAGGCAGAAGTTTCCTCAGTTATTTATGTCACAATATGGAAGAGAAACTCACTGTGTGAACTGTTTGCACAGAACATCGGGTTCTGTCCACAATTGGGATTTGCCTGTCACTGCAGGTGGCACAGTGGTCTCCTGGGCGATGCCTTCTTCAGCCTCTGCATTTGGCCACACAGAACAGGGGGCAGGCTCCTCTCTAGATTGGTCATTCGTACCTCTGCTATCAGTGGAGGAATCTGTCTCTGGTCTTGGGTTAACATTGAGTCTGTCTCCTTGTGAATGTCCACAGAGCATCCCAAACCTACCCCAAGTTCAAATAAACCAAGTGCTCTGAATGACAGCTGCTGTGCAGGAAGTGTGCCAAATGTCAGCTTTTGTGATTGTTGGAATTATTAAGAACATGCTCAAAAGCAAACCCCTACAGAATAGTCTCCTCAACAAATTGTGCTGAAACAAATGGATATTCGCATGCAGAAGAATGAAGCTGGCTCTCTACCATACTCCACATACAAAGATTAACTAAAAATGGACTGGCTTAAATATCCGCACGAAAAGCATCAAACTTTAGAGGAAAACATAGGGGTAAATCTTTGCAACCTTGATTTGGCAATGGATTCTTAGAGATGACACCAAAAACATGAGCAACAAAAGAAAACGTGGATAAATTGGGCTTTATGAAAATTAAAAATTTTGTACATCAAAGGACATTATTGAGAAAGTGCAAAGACAAGCTACAGAATGGGAGGAGATATTTGTAAATCACAGAACTGATGAAAGTTTAATATCCAGGCTCTATAAAAACTCCTGCAATCCAACAACAAAAAAGCAAACACCTCAATTAGAAAATAGACAAAGAAACTGAGTAGATATTTCTCCCAAGAAGATAGACAAATGATCTCTAAGTACATGCTCAATATAATGACATGGTGATTAGGCCAATGTAAGTCAAAGCCACAGCGAGATACCACTTCATGTTCACCAGGATCGCTGTAATTAAACTATCTATCTATCTATCTATCCGTCCAGTGCTGGTAAGGATGTGGAGATGCTAGAACCCTCATACACTAGCTGTGGGCCTGCAAAACGGTGCAGCCATTGTGTAAAACAGTTCGTCAGTTTCTTAAAAGGCTAAAGATAGAACTATATGATCCAGCAGTTTTACTTCTAGGTATATACCTCAAAGATTTGAAAACAGGAACTCAAACAGACTCTCACATGCAAATGTTCATTGCAGCATATAAAAAATAGCCAAAAGGTAGAAATAACCCAAATGTCTATTGATGGCTGACTAGATGAACACAGTGCGGTATGTCCACGCAACGGAACGTTATTCAGCTGTGAAACTGATGATTACTGATATGTGCTACAACACGGATGCCTTGAAAACATGCCAAGTGAAAGAAGCCAGACACACAGGGACAAATATTGAGTGACACCATTTACATGAGGTATCTAGAAGAGACAAATTTATAGGACAGAAATCAGAATAGGGGTTACCAAGGGCTAGGGGAGGCAGGGTAGGGTGGGAAAAGGGGAGTGACTATTTAATGGATACAGAATTCCTATTTGGGGTGATGAAAAGGTTTTGAAAATAGATAATGATGATAGTTGCATGACATCATGAATATATTCAATGCCACTGAATTGTACAGTTAAAACATTTACAATGTTATGGTACATATAATATCTACCACAATTTAAAACAAAGCAACAAGAGTGAATCCCTCACTTATCCCCACCCAAACCTCTCCTTGTGGACTCTTCCTTCTTCCAGGCACTTAATCCAAAAATCTCAGAACCACTCTTGACTCCTCTCCTGCTCTCAGCCCCCACGTCCCATTTGCCAGAAATTCCTGTGGGCCCTACTTTCAAAATAGACCCAGGGCCACCCTCCCTTACCTTCCTCTTGCACCCAGATTATCTCAAGAGCCTCTGAGCAGCCTTCTGCCCCTGCCCCGTCAGCCTGTTCTCTGTGGGACAGCCAGAGTGGTCTGCCAGAACCTGAGTCAGCTCAGATCTGTTCTCTGCTCCAAACCCTACTGCAGTGGCAGGTGGCGGGGGGAGGGGGGGCTGAGGGAGATGTTACTTAGCTCCCACGGTCACAGTGGCCATGGAGACCCCCACACTGGCTCCACACCTTCCATACTTCTTGGGTTGCCCCTCCTGCTCCCTCTTTCCCTCCGCCTCCCCTCCCTGCACTCTCTCCTGGCTGGTCCTGGGACCCACTGAGCACACGCAAGAAACCTCAGTGCTGGGGCTTCTGCGCTGGCTGTTCCTTCTGTCTGGAATGTTCTTCCCCCACCTCTTTCAGGTGTGTTCCCACACCACCCACTCAATGTGTCAGGCACAGAGTGGGTGCTCAATAGCTCTGTGGGTGGAAGCTTCAGGAGGGACAGCTCTTTCCACCTTTGCTGAGCGGGTAAGATAGCACCATGATTAAATGCACAGCTTGCTTGCCTGGAGTTCAAATCCTGCCTCTACCACTTATGAGCTACAGGGTCTTCCATAATCTCTCGTGCCATAGTTTCCTCATGATAAGTGGGGGAAAACAATGGGACCCACCTCATACAGCAAGTGAAGGTTGCAAATGATGAGACAGATGCCAGGAGTTCCATGGGTGCCTGGCATGCAGTCACCTTCTCAACAAGCATTAGCTAGCTTCATCTTCCCTCCCTCCCTCCCTCCCTTCCTTCCTTCATTCCTTCCTACCTTCCTTCCTTCCTTCCTTCCTCCCTTCCTCCTTCACTTGGTGCCCAGGGTACTGTTAGTACAGAGAAGCACGTGGGTTGATTTCCAAGTAAAGGGGATATCCCAGCTGGGTTTTCAGGTTGCACAGGAGCAAACTGGGCAGACACGTCCTGGTGGAGGGATGCCGCAGACCTCACCCTAACTCTACCTGTCCTTGTGGGAGGTTCAGACCAGGAGAGGATAAATAGCTTATTAAAGATTAACTAAAGAGCTGCTAAGAAGGCAGAATGGGAGGGGGCATCTGTACCAGTCAATTGCTCCCTGGGAGCCTGGGCTTGTGGTTTTGCTGGGGAGTGAGAATGAGCAGGTTACAGGATCAATCGCAGAGCACTGCGTGTGACTTCACATCTGGGTCATGTGGCTGATGCTTGCAGTGATGACGTTGACAATGACAATACTCACTCATGCACGGAACAGAGCCAGGTACCTTGGAAAGACTAGACTCAAGTCATTTTCACAGTCACCCTCTGGGCTTTACAGATAAGGCGCAGAGTGGTTAAGTGAGCTGGCCACGAGCACAGGAATGCAGGCGGCAGAGCTGGGATTCAGACCTGGGAGGCTGGCTCTGGAATCTGGGCTCTGTGTGCGTCACAGACAAGTGCTTCCCCTCTCCGGGCCTGGGTGCTCGGGCAGGAAAAAGGGGGACCTCAGATCTCTTTCTGTCCTCCAACTCTGTGGCTTTTTAAATTTCCTATTTACCAGCGAATGCCACTGACAGCCCCCAGGTATAAATGACATGGACAGAGCAAGAGTGGCGTGGTGCTGTGAGGCTGTCCGCGGAATTTCCTCAGGCAGCTGCAGTGGAACGGTGCACCTGGCGGCAAACCGAGAAAGGCTGGGACACCCATCCCGGGGTCTTACTCCTGACACTGCTGATACCCAGAGCAGAGGGGTGGAGGTGTGATTCCACCTCCCAAGCAGCCGAGGTGTGGCAGGAGTTGTGGGGGAGGACAGGAGAGGCCCACTCTATGGGAGTGGAGGCTGTGGCCGTCACCCATCCCTGATTGTGGCTCAGATCTGATCAGCTGAATCTTCCAGCAAGGACCACTCCAGGTCCTCACATTGGAGTTACGGCCCGTGCCCAAGTGGGCAGCCTGTAGAGGCCAAAGCGAAGGGCTCCAGAAGACACCCTTGTGCACCCGGAACATTTCCTCAGGATGTGCTAGATGCATTGTTGTGTGATCCTGCCTGGGGTGGGGGAAAGGGAGAGGCAGTGGCCTCACAGCAGCTGGACTTGGACATCCTGGGCTCTAGTGTTGGGTTTTTTGTTGTTGTTTTTTTTTTTTTTTTTGAGATGGAATCTTGCTCTATCACCCAGGCTGGAATGCAATGTCTTGGCTCACTGCAACCTCCACCTCCTAGGTTCAAGGGATTTTCATGCCTCAGCCTCCCGAGTAGCTGGGATTACAGGCTCATGCCATCATACCAAGCCAATTTTTGTACTTTTAGTAGAGATGGGATTTCACCGTGTTGGCCAGGATGGTCTTGATCTCCTGGCCTCGTGATCCACCCACCTCAGCCTCCCAAAGTGCTGGAATTACAGGCGTGAGCCACGGTGCCTTTTTGTTTTTTTTGGTACATGGTCTTGCTCTGTCACCCAGGTTGGAGTGCAGTGGCACAATCTCGGCACACTGTAGGCTCAAGCCATCCTCCTGCCTCAGCTCCCCAAGTAGCCAAGGACAACAGGCCTGGGTGCTAGTTTTGGTACCATGAGTGACTCGCTGTGTGGCCTCAGTTTCTTTGTCTGCACAATGCGGATGACTATGTACCCAGTCACAGGTCTGTGCTGTGGATAAATGTGAGAAGCATTTTAATCAGTGCCTGGAGCTTGCTGGGATGTTCATACACACGGAGCCGGGACTGTGTTTCCAGCTGATCACAGGACAGGTCGTGTCTACCTGTGAGCTTGAAGAAGCCGCCCAGGAAGGCAGGGAGCCTGGCCACACAAGAGCAGGCCCTGGTGCCCCACTTCAGCACCCCGGTTTTTTGCCTGCTTTGACTGGAGGGGCCCTTTTCTCTTCCTCCTGGGCCTTTAGTTTGATGAGTATACACTGTCATTTCTAGCAAGAAGCCAAACCTGGCTGTTTGAAAGGCACGTATCAGAATAAGTTTCTCCATGGGAATTCGAAAAGAAGAAAGTCGGGGGAGGGAGGGAGGAAGAATAAAAGGAGGGCTTCCCAAGCTATAGTTAGCTGTCCCCGGTTGGCAGTGGCATCCTGATTGCAGGGCACTGCCTCCTACCCAGGGCTTCAGAAGGGCGGAGGTCAGCCTGTGATTAAATAAAACCCACTCCACACTGTGGCCCCCTCTCACTAGCCCACTTTTAGGTTTATTTAATAACCTCTGAACTGGGAGGGGAAAATCATCCAGGAAACATTGCTTGGGTCATTTATTTTAAAATTATTGGTACAAAAATAACCTTGGTGGTGATTTATGTGCCGCCGGAGGAGGAAGCCAGGGACTCCCTCTCCAGCCTAGCGTCCCCGCCTCATTTGTCTCTAAGTTCCTTGCAGTTTCCATTATGATTTCAAGTCATAGTAGTGACTTTATATCGCAAATAAATCTCCAGAATAGCACGGAAATATTATGTGTATTAATAGCGCCTGTAAAAACATCCGAAAACCTCGCATCCGCTGCAAGACGCTCTCCAGGGACTGGGAACGGCCCAGCCGGCCTAGCGGATCCCTCCCCAGGGGCCAACCAGGGGCCCCTGCCCAGCGGCGCCCCCAGCCCAGCCCCGGGGCTGTGTCTGTTGTCTGTTTGCCTGTCGGTGCCCAGCAACTGACCTGTGACCGACACAGTCCCTCCCGTCTCACCTTCACCGGGAGCAGAGCGTGGGGACCGTCCCTGCCACCAGAGATGGGGGTCCCTGTCTCCTGCTCCCCTTGCGCCCCTGTGTCCTCCGCAAGCCACTGTCCCAGAGGCCTCCCAGGTCCGCTGCAGCCGCGCTCGGGGACCTTCACCCCCTCATGCCGCCCTGGATACTCACCGGCTGTGGGAGCTTCCCTGGGGGGCAGCCCCTCCAGGCTGATGTCGCCCTCCTGCATGGCGCGTTCGCTGAGCGGCTTGGATGCACCGGGACCCAGTGAGTCCAGAAGAGGGAGCGACGAAGTCCCCCCTGGAGGTCTGCGGCGGCTCTGGGGGCCAAGGTCCGAGCCCCGCTCGGGAGGGGACAGTCCCCTCTCCTCCCCAGAGGCAGGACGCGGAGCGCGCGTGCTGGAGGCAAACTTGGCTGCCCTAGCGCACAGCCGCGCCGCTCCTCCCACTCGGCGTTTTGGTCTGGGGGTCCCGGGCAGACCTCCCCGCCCCCCGCGGGTTACCTGCGGACACCGTCCTCGCCCCGCCCCGCGCTCCTCCGACGCCCAGCGAGCGGCGCGGGACGATGGCGGCAGAGGAGCAGCCGCTGGTCCCCGGGTCCCGGCCCGCCCCCGGCCTCCCGCTGCGCGGGGCGCGTCTCCACCGCTCCGGGACCTTCTTATCAGTCGGGGCGGGCAGTGGGGCCCCGAGCGGCCCTGCGAGGTGCGCCCCCAGCCAGGGCCCCAGGGATGGATCGTTACTACGGGAGGGGGCCTTGAGCCAGCCCCCGAGAGCCGGGCGTAGCCTGGGTGGCCCCGGTTCCCGCATCAGGAGAGCGCTCTGGCCCCCTCCCCCAGGCAGCAGGACCCCGAGGAATCAGTGTCAATTTGTCACAGGGGGAGGCTGAAGGCCAGGGATGGAGAGGAGAGCTGGAGGCTACAGGGTACTGGGGGCCTGAACTTGAATCCAGAAACCCGCCTCTGCTTCTCCCCTAGCCACAGCCCGTGCAGAACTTAAGAATCTGGATGAAGTGAGAACCGTTTCAAAGTGGGGGAAAGCCCCATTATGTGAAGATCGCAGTTAACTGAGGCTGAGGACTGGACTGGGGGTGCAGCCAGGGGCCAGGCAGGGACTCTGACACACGGCCTGTCCCCGGCCCTCCCTCTTCCCCACCTCATGGGCTCAGGGCAGGAAGCCAGGGGTGCCGCTCCCCAGCCCCGTGGGATTTAGAAACTAAGGTCTGGACGATTGAGCATCCTCCACGCCAGCAGCAATGTGGGCACCGCGGAGGGCGTGGGGAACTGCAGTGCCGGCGCCTCCTTGTGTACCCACAAACCTTACACCCCTGACATCTCCAGATAAATACCATAAATTCTCAGGCAGAACTACCATAAGCAGAATGCTAAGTGGCTCCCTGACCAGAGGAGAGGCCCTGGGGGACACAGCAGCCCCCTCACCTTTTGAAAGGTCATCAGACAACTTCTGCACCCCAAGGGAGGAGCTGGTTTGGTGCTGAGGACCAGCCCAAGCCAGGGACCCATGGATCACCTGCCAAGGTAACACTTCACCTGGTGCCCCGCTCTGGCTGGACCCTAAGAGAGAGAGACCTAGCCACCACTGGAGGACAGACCACATCCCCGTGGAAGGGATTTGGATGCAGGAGGAGGTGTCCTCCTCCCCACCAGGCCTACTGGGATTGGTACCCGAGAGCACTGCCCCAGGAGGAAAACGCTGGCTCTGGCAGCAGCAAACCCACAAAGAAATGTTTCCTGCCAGGTCTCCTTCCCCTCCCCCACCTAAGTGCTATACTGTACAAGAGGAGATGCAGGTTCCTTCCTTGAAATGAATCTGGAAGAAAGGTGACCTGCCATTCTCCTTAGCAATGATCTCGTTTCGGTCTGGACTCAGAAACTGGAAGGCAGGCACCCAGAGGGATTGTATTCTCTGTGGGTGGCAGGCTCACCCCAGGAGAGCTTGCTGGGAAGCTCTGGGGCGCGTGCCCCAGGAGGGCAAAAGAGGATGTGTGGACATCAGAGCCGTCCTGGACCCCTGCAGGGGCTGCACTCATTTCACACAACTTTTCCTTCTGACCATTGTTGTGCAGAGGTCGAGATAAAAACTCATTTTTCTTGGAAGGGTCTGATAGCCAATGTGATACATAGCAATTGCTCAGTTATGTAAATACACAGAGAAAATTTTAGAATTCTTACCCTTGGAATGATGAACTATAAACCAAAAAGGCTCAGGGCGGGAAAAAATGTAAATACGTACTGGGACTATTTTTAACTGTCATTGTTTACCTTTTGGGCCAGGGATGGACTATTGTATATTTAGCCAGATTTAAAATGCACATTATTTAATGCATGATTATTAGCAGAAATATGTTAAACAGCCATTAATAGATGTTGATTCAGTCCGATTGAAATTGCTTTTTCTTCTTTTCATTTTCTTGGCTCCAATTAAGTTGCGTTCAGATGAAACCCTTGAGCTGTGGCCAACATATGCAAAAATGCCAGTCGAAGACCCAGACATTTAAAAATGGTATTTTAGTAAATACCTGAACCAGCTCATTTTTAAAAAGATTGCGCTCAGCTGCTATTTTGGTACGTGTCGTCACGTGACAGCGATGCCAGGCTGATGAAGGCTGGCTGCCCCTGCGGCCTGCAGGAGAGGGTGGCGGGGAAGAGGAGCACCCAGAACCCCCCTGCTTGTTTTCCAGGGAACACCGCACTGCAGACCCTCTGAAGCTGAGGGCCTTCCTGACACCATGTGCATGCCAGGAAGATATCTATGTCAACAGCAGAGTGGGCCCAGTGTACCGGCTCGGGGAGGTGGCACGCCTGTCATTACGGAATACAGTAATCACACAGCACAATGCTTGTAATTACAGAAAAATGGTTTCCCTTTTCGGTGAGGTGGGGAGGGAAGGAGAGAAGGCAGCTCTTGGTGAGGCCGGCACTGGGACTCATCCCCTGAATTGGGCTGGGTTTAAAATAGGCTTTGTAGGGGGAGGCCCTGGGCCCGGCTTGGGGGTAGGCATAGCCCTCCCCCGAGCTGGGGTGTAATCAGACACTGGGGACTTGCAGGGACTCTGATCTTGCAGCGGTTTTATCAAAGTCCCCAGCACCAGCATCCGTGTCTCCTCTCCTCCCCAGTGATCTGGGTCTTGGGAGATGTCAGCTCTGAGCTGAGTTGGCCGGCAGGCGACCACCTGCAACCGTGCCCCTCTGTTCATCTCTGCGCATTTCTCCTTTCCTCGGTGACCCTTCCTGGACCCTCAGATGACTCAGGACACGCCAGATTGTCACCTATACCCTGCCCCCACTGCCACTTGTCATCAGAACACACACAAGGTCACGGGTCATTTAAATGCCAATTTCTCACAGTCTCGGGAAGTCTGTTTCCAGTGCGACTCGGCTCTTGGAGTCCCTGGCATGGGTAGAGGCCTTACTTGGGTTGGCAGGGGGATGGGAGGTGCAAAGGTGAGCGAAACAAAGCCTCCAGCCCGGAGGAGTGAGCAAGGCGCTGCAGAAGCTGAGCCCACGGCCTCTGCAGCCTAACAGGGTCAGTCTCATCTCCGACAACTGCTTCTCAGCACCTGGGTTTATGCATCTGTAAAATGGGTCTTGGCAATCGGTTGGAATTCCGTGAAGATAGGGCAAGAATTCAGCTTCCAGCCCCAAACCTGACACACCGTGGGGACTCAAGGGCACTGTTATTCACACCATCTTCATCCCAGTCAGACAGGGCAATGTGGTAGACCACGGAATTGCAGGTGGAGGCTGCTCCCTGAAGAGCAGACGGGAGCTCATGGTGGTCCCTGCCCCAGGGCGATGGGTTTTTCCAAGTGGAGGGTGGCTTCAGGGGGTTCTGGCAGAGGCTGGTGGAGGCACCGAGGTGGGGAAGTGGGCACCCAGACAGGGATGGGAGCCGCCCAGCGTGGCAGTTTCAGGCTCAGTAACAGGGGGTCCCTGGTGGCTACACTTCACAGGGCTAAAGGGATCTTTTTTAGTTAAAATAATCATTGGGGTAAGATTCATATAAGATAAACTTGATCATTTTTAAGTGTTCAACTTGGCATTTAGTGCACTCACAGTGCTGAGCATCCACATCTCTCTCCAATTCCAGAACTTTCCCATTCCCCCAGAGCAAAGCTCAAACCCGCTAGCAGTCACCCCCCATCTCCCCTCCCCCAGCCCCGGCAAGCACCAGCCTGTCTTCTGTCTCTACGGATTTACCCATTCTGGACATTTCATGTAAATGGAATCATACATTACGTGGCCTTTCATGTCTGGCTTCTTTCATGATGTTTACGGTTCGTTCCACATTATAGCATGTATCAGAACCTCATTTCTTTTTATGGCTGAATAATATTCCATGGTCTGGGTGTACCACAATTTGTTTATTCATTTCTTCATGGATAGCCATTTGTTTCCAAAGGGTCTTTGGAAGAGACTAGGGAGAGGCCCCGAGGCGCTGGCAGAGGCTGGGGCTGGGCAGACAGCTCAGTGGCTGTGCTGGGCTGGTGGGGGAGGAGGAGGGCTGGGGCGTCGCTGGGAGCCCAGCCTCCGAGGCAGCTGCTCACCACGGATACCAGACGCTCCCAGAAGCAGAGCGCGGTTGCTGGAGTCACAGCTCTCCGCCCTGACGCGCGGGACCTGCGGCTGAGGCAGGGTTCCCTCCCTGGGCTTAACTTGCAGAGGGGCCCTCGGACAGACGAGGCAAGCTCTCTGCCTGGGCTTCTCCTCAGGCAAGTCTGTTTGTTTAACAAACACTTAGAGAGCACTTATTGCATGCCAGGCCCCGTTCCAAGCACTTAATAAATATCGGCTCATCGAATCCCCACAGCAAGTCTATGTAGTACGTGCTACTATGGTTCCACTTTACAGACGAGGAATCTGAGGCTCAGAGAGGTGAAGTGACTCACCTAAGGTCACACAGCCATAAGTGGGAGAGTGGGTCTCACACCCAGGCAGCCCAGCTCCAGACTCTGTGCTCTGCCCTGTAAGGTAGAGAAGCCTGACCTTTCCCAAACACCAGCCATCCAAGCTCCATGTCCCTCATGCGAGCCAGATTCATGATCTTCCTGTGCCGTGATTTCCTTCATATTTTTCTTTAACCCAGCTCACTATGTCGCACTTTATTTTTTAATTGTGATAAAATGTGCTTGCCATAAAGCGGATCATTTTAGCCATTTGTAAGTGTGCCGCTCAGTGGCGTCAGAACGTCCACATCGTTATGCCGTCATCACAGACATCCGTCTCCAGAACTTTGTTATCTTCCCAAACCCAAGCTCTGCACCCCTGAAACACTCACTCCCGTTCCCCGAGCCCCTACCCGCAGCCCTGGCACTGCCATTCTAGCTTCTGCCTCTGTGAATTTGACTGCTCTACGGACCTCAGCTAAGTGGACCGTGTGGCGTTTATCCTTTTGGGACCGGCCTTTTCCACCTGGCATAATGTCCTCGAGGTTCACCCCTGTTGTAGCCTGTGACAAAATTTCCTCCCTCTTTAAGGCTTATGGAGCTTTTCTTTTTTGTTTTTGTTTTTTTTGAGACAGAGTTCCGCTCTGTTGCCCAGGCTGGAGTGCAGTGGTGCGATCTGGGCTCACTGCCACCTCCGCCTCCCAGGTTCAAGCAATTCTCCTGCCTCAGTCTCCTGAGTGGCTGAAATTACAGGCGCGCACCAACACACCCAGCTAATTTTTGTATTTTTTAGTACAGATGTGGTTTCACCATGTTGATCAGCCTGGTCTAACTCCTGACTTCGTGATCCGCCGGCCTCGGCCTCCCAAAGTGCTAGGATTATAGGCGTGAGCCACCACACCCGGCCTGAAATTTACTGTTAAAGAACCCAATATCACTGCCGAAAGTGGAGAAGAATCGCTGACTATCAACAGGAGTTTCATAACACAGCATAAGAATGAACTAATGCTTTTCAATGCACTGGGATACCCTGGGGAGGCTCCATACCAGGGCATGGCGCGGCTGGCCAGGGAGACCGGTGTGCTACAGAGGCATGAAGAACCTCCTGGCTCCAAGCTGGGACTTTCTCCACGGCATCCCCAAAAGACAGCAAGGGAAGTGGAAATCGATCTACGTTCTCACCACGTGTTGCAATTCTCCCATTGGCCAAGCCCTGGTGCCACTTCAGATGAGCTCCCTTTGCTCCTAAAAGAGTTTTGGGGAGGGATAACACGGCGAGAAATGCCAGATACAGTATGCACCTAAAGTTAAATAAATCAGTCTAAAAAAAAAAAAGAGTTTTGCAGAACACTCGTGGCTGGGCTGTGCATTTGGAGGAGAAGGAAGAATGAGGATTTCTTCTGTGTGTTACGCAGGTTATGTGAGCCGATTCTGAGTCATGCTTGATATCCTCCTTTTACTATGTAGGTAGGAGTCCCCAGGCTCAGAGAGCTTGGGCAATGGCATGCAGCTAGAATTAAAGATCCGCTTCATTATTTTCATCTCCGCCGTCTCATTCATATGAAGTATGAATGATTGTTCATTACAGCTCAGGAAACTGACGCAGGGAGGAAGAATGGCTTGCCTAAGTCCACACAGCCAGTAAGCGGCAGAACTCGGATTCGGGTCTGACTGATTCTAGAGATTTCTAGTCAACTCCAGAATTCTTTCCGGAGCACCATGCCAGCCTTCCGCTTATCTCTCATTTGGAATTGGCATGGATGCACTCAACATGCCAGTTGCAAAATGTTACCCCGAGGAGCAACAAGAAGGGGATGGAAATAATAGGAAAAATCCCAGGTTTAGTTCCTGCAATTTAATTTACAGCCCCCAGCCCCACCCTAGCCTCTGCAGGCGCCTTCATGGGTTTTCTCCAAGTTCCTTCCAAAGACCCTCTGGTAACAGTGGAAATGGCTATCCATGAAGAAACAGATAAACAGAATCTGTCTCTAGGCTCCTGGGCCTCTGCTCAACCTCCCTTTGTTTGCAGGGCTGAGACAGGTGAAAGGCCCGAGGGGGGCCTCTCAGCACGGAATCTTCCAGGTACCACTAACATCCACAGGCCTGTTTACCCTTAGAATTAGAGGTTGCCCTATCGCTTGAGTTTTTGGAATTAAACTGACTCTAATTAACAGTGCAAATATTTACACTCAATATATGATCAAAGAAAGCACAGTCTGGTTGTCTCCGTATAAATAGCACCAATGCCAGGGCTCTGGGCAATAAGACAGCGGTGAGATGACGAACTCTAAACAGGTATTCAAGTTTTTATTTGAGGATGGTAGCTTCATGTGGAAAGTCCCTTCTGTAACTGAACACACTTGGGGGGTTTTCTCCGCCTGTGGTTACAGGAATATTCGATTGGTCCTGAGAAGCGAGATTAGGCTCCCATGCAGGGGTCCATGGCAGAATGACTCTCAAGAGAAGGACACCTCACATGGATAACAAATAGGACAGTCAGGAAGGCGCCATGGGCCGGGCCTGGTGGCTCACGCCTATAATCCCAGCACTTTGGGAGGCCGAGGCAGGAGACTCGCTTGAGGTCAGGAGTTTGAGACCAGCCTGGGCGACATGATGAGACCCCATCTCTACAAAAAATGCAAAAATTAGCTGGGTGTGGTGGCACACACCTGAAGTCCCAGCTACTTGGGAGGCTGAGGTGGGGGGATCACCTGAGCCTGGAGTTCAAGGCTGCAGTGAGCCGAGATCGTGCCACTGCACTCCGGCCTAGGCAACTGGGAGTGAGACCTGTCTCAAGAAAACCAAAAATCAAAAACTGAGAAAAAACACAGAAAGTAGCCTGCAGGCACCCAGTCCATCTAATTCTAGAGCTGGGCCCTCCCGGAGGTGCTCTGCCAATAAAAACACTTGCTTATTTCATCGGACCCGAGATGGCAGCCTGGGGGAATGGCCCACTGAGTGGTTCCAAATGCCGCCCCCTTCCAGAAACCAGGACAGCACGGCTCAGGGTCACACACATTCCTTTGCACCACAGAGCAGCGTTTGTCCCCGGGTCCCGCCCTCTGGTTTCACGTGGGTTTAGGGGATGCCGGTTCCCAGGGAAAGAAAACACCGGGCTGAGCTGCCTGGGGATGCTGGCCCTGTCTCTGCTCTCAGAAACCCTCCTCGAGTGTCCCTTTGGGAAGCTTTCCTTGACCCCCTCTAAGCCACAGTATACACATGACAGCCCCTCAAGAGAGGGCCATTCACAAAAGCCTGCTCTGGAGAGGGGAGATAATGCCTTCCCAGTCGTCTGCAGGGAATCTGAGAAGGAGAAGCTGAACCCAACCTCAGATCTCTCCAAAGCGCTCAGAGCAGCCACCGCCTCCGCCCCCGTCTTCAGGGCGCTGGGCCTCGGCGCACAAAGCCTCGGGCTGCAGTCCTCTGGGGGACTGCCCCGGTGAGGAGCTGGCTGCATTGTTCTTGAAATCAGTGGGTTTGTCTGTGTCCCCAGGCCACCCCGGCAGGGATGGGCAATGTCCCCCACATGACTCATTTGATCTAAAGATCTCTCACTGAGGGAAGGATCCAGGCATGCCCAGCCCTCAGTGGTACAGGCCTCACTTCCACAGTAGCTGATGACCTGCTCTTTGTCAGCTCTGCAGGCTGGGACGGTTGGGGGCCATCTCTTTTTGAAAGGGTCACCTTGCCTCCCACTCACACATGGATCTCTCAGCCTGCCACCCTCTCGGCGGTACGCCCGGGTGCTCAGGCCCTCACTGCAAGCCGGGATCTTGGGGCTCTGGGCAGGACTTCTCCGTCCGTGACCACGTTTCACGGTCTGGGACATCTAACTGCTTACAGAATGGGGACTATTTCCGTGGTCTTTGAGTGCGGTGGCTGGGACCGCTGGAGTGGACTGGACCTTCTGGCTGTGACCGTGCACACAGAACAGGACTCACCTGGTTACCCCAGCCAGGGTTGGTGTGACAAATTGGGTGACACCTGGGGGGTTACACCTGGCCGCCCTCTTTTAACTTTGCCCTAAAGGATTTCATACCTTTTCTGGCAAGCTGGTTGGCCGCCCCCCTGCTCTACAAAATGAGCTCTCTCATGCTTAGAGAAGCAGAAGGGACTGGGCGTGCCTCAGACTGCCTGGGCTTGGCTTCGTCACCACGAGACCCTCA
This sequence comes from Cebus imitator, assembly GCF_001604975.1. Classification (NCBI taxonomy): domain Eukaryota; kingdom Metazoa; phylum Chordata; class Mammalia; order Primates; family Cebidae; genus Cebus; species Cebus imitator. The sequence goes on along the minus strand of NW_016107878.1, from coordinate 60,585 downwards.
GCAGAATTCTCATCCATCTTCCAGAATGATGGCAGCCCCCTGGAACAGACATCTCCTGGGGGGATGAACATGAAACTCACCCTTGCCAGGGACACGGCGAACACCAGGCTTGACCCCTTTCAAGCCCTGACATTCTTAGCTGACATGTCATTGTCATGGCATGGGAGGTCAGGGCCTGGCAGGCAAGATGACTCTCTCCACGGGGGTTCCACATTCATCTTACCCAGCAGATGCCGCAGACAGGGTGGTGTAAACCAGACATGGTCTCAGAGGCTGGAGGCTGGAGTCCAAGGTCAAGGCATCGCAGGGCTAGCTCCTGCCGAGGCCTCTCTCCTTGGCCTGCAGACAGCCACCGTCTCCCTGTGTCCTCACGAGGTCATTTCTCAGTGTGTGTCCTAATCTCGTCTTCTTAGAAGGGGCCAGTCAGATTGAATTGGGGCCCACCTTAACAGCCTCGTTTTAACTTGATAGAGTCACGTGCTGAGGTCCTGGACATTAGGCCTCTAACGGGAATGTAAGGGGACATGACTTAACCCAAGATAGGATTTACTGAAAGGAATATTCACAGAGACACGGCCCAGGTGAAGGGAAGTCAGCAGTGCGTCCATGGCCCAGCGTGTGATGGGGACAGGTGGGCACCGTCCCTGAAGGCCAGTGCTTCCCCACCCCAGGGCGCAGAGCACAGCCGGGCCAAGGGCAGCGCTGGGGGTGCTGAGGGTCTCAGCATAGCATGGTACATGTTTTGTCTCCAACTATGTGTGCAACGCCACAAACCAAAACGAAGTTCAGCTGCCACGCTCCTGCAGTCAACAGGATTCCGGGCCAGCTGTGCTAAAATGTGGGTTAAACCGCCTGCCAGGCGGTGCCAGCCTTCACAAGACCAGGGAGGCTGCTTTGTGGAAGTTTGTCCTGGAGAGCAGAGCCCAGAGCCAGAGTCCCACAGCCACCAGTGGAGAGGATAAACCCCGAAAGGAAGGTTTGCACATTTCCCAGGAACAAGTGAGGGGGTGTCCCTCTGCTGCCCTAACTGCCCACGACCTTGTGTGCTAGAAGGAGCCCAAATGGCCCCTGAAGGGGGCTCCGGGGCTGGCCCTCAGGAGCTCGCTCAGCTCCCTCAGGTTAGAATCCTCCTTTCCACAGAAAGGTGGCCGTCCCCTCACCCCCCACTTCAAAGACGGTGAGAGGCTGTGGTTCCTAGTGGGCCCATGGGCATCTGTCATCCGGGGATCCCTCCGGGAGGGCGCAGTAGGCGGTTGTCATTTTGGAGAGGGGGCTGTCCAGCACCAAACTCTCCTTCCATTTGGGGGATCCCCCACTGGTATCAGCTTGATGGGTACAGAGCCCACTGCAGGGAGTGGGGAGGGAGACCACGGCTCCATCTCCCTGGCAGCTGGGCCAACAGGACAACATGGACGTGGGACCCAGACTTGGCCAATCAGATGAGCCCGTAAGAGGCTCAGCCTCTGGCCCGGAGAGAGCATGTTAGGATCCCTTGGTGCCACCAGTGGCCACGGTAGCCACCTGCAGGGACGGGGCTGTCCCGCAGCAGTGTGGGGCGGGACACCGGCCCCTCCAGCTCCAGCCGCTCCCAGGCCGCCTTCATGGCTGCCCCCCGGGGCTTTCCACCCTAGTCTTTTTCAGATGACAGCCAGACCCCAATCCCATTGCTTGCAGCTGGGAATCCTAACCCACAGAGAGCAGAGCTCACTCCTGCCCCGAGGGCTTCTGGTCTAGGCATCTTCCTTCTGAGCCACAGGTGTGGCCAGATTTCACCGGCACCATAAATTGTAGAAGAGCTCCTGTTTCCCTCCTAGAACTGGCTGCTGGGAAGCTCAAGGACAATGTGGGGAGGTGCCTGAGCAGTGCTTAGGGCTCCAGGCCACCCACAGGTGGGTCCCCCATCCCTATGTCCAGGTGTCAGGGCCAAGAGCATGAGGTTCTCCTGGCCAAGAGACTTCCGCTTCATACCTTGGACCAGCTCAGTTATCTTGGGCAGATGCCTTTTCCTTTCTGTGCCTCAGTTTCCTCATCTGTAAAATGGACATTCATGACAGTACCTAGCCCAAGGTTTGTCAGTTTGTCATGGAGAACATGTGACCAAAACCAGGTGGAGCAGCCTGTGTCTTGCCCATAGTAACATCTCTAAGTGTTAATTAAATATTATTATTATTATTTTTGAGACGAAATCTGGCTCTGTCTCCGAGGCTGGAGGGCAGTGGCACGATCTCCGCTCACCGCAACCTCTGCCTCCTAGGTTCAAGCGATTCTCCAGTCTCAGCCTCCTGAGTAGCTGGGATTACAGGCACCCACCACCACACCCGGCTAATTTTTTGTATTTTTAGTAGAGATGAGGTTTCGCCATATTGGCCATATCTGGTCTCAAACTCCTGAACTCAAGCGATCCACCTACCTTGGCCTCCCAAAGTGCTGGGAATACAGGTGCGAGCCACTGCGCCTGGCCTTAAATACTATTTGTAATATCTGATGTTCTGAACACTGTTTTCCCTGTGCCTCATTTTTCCTTGTGAACTTCCAAATTGTCCTACTTTTTTTGAGGAATTAAAAGCATTTTGGTAAGCTACCTTACAACTTTCTTGGAACAAGAAGGGATGTAAAGGCCTGCAGTGACGTAGAAGGCACGCTATGATGCCTCGCGCCACCCGAGAAGGGCAACTCCCTAGAACCCCGAGACGGACGGAGTGAAAGCTTTTTTCCTGTTTAACAGGGTCTTTCAGGGCCAGTGGAAAATGTTCAGAAAAGTGGAAGATGTCAGCCAGTCAGCATTTCCTGGAGCACCTCCGGTCCCTTGGACGCAAGTCTAAGTGCTGAGGATACAGTGATTTTTTTGAAAAAGTCTCTGCACTTATGAAAATCATATTTTTTTGGGGGGGGTAATGGAATAAGCAAATATATCATGCCAGACAATGAGGGAGTTTTGAAGAAAAACAAAGCAGGGTGAGCGGACAGAGCAAGTTGCCAGAGAGGGCCGGGGAGGGTCCCGCTGAGGGTGGGTGTGTAGAGGTCTGAGTGGCAGCCTCCTGAGTGGAGGAAAAGGCTGAGTATCTAAAAAAGAAAAAAGGAGAAGGAAGACAGGGAGAAGGAGGAGTAAAAAGAAAAGAAAAAAAGAAACTTTTTTTTAAAAAGAAACTTTTTAAAAGTTTCTCTTTCCTAAAGAAGACAGCAACAGCAAGTGGCCTCTTTATACAAATTCCGCCTGTCAAAACACTGACCATCATTCAGCCGCTCAGCAAACACACAGACCGCGTCCCAGACCCCGCTCTAGGACACGGCAGAGAACAGAGCACACAAAAGTCCCCGTCCGAGCAGAGCTTCAAGTCTAGAAAGCTCCATGAGGCGAATTGTGTGGAACATAGAGTCACACGTGGTCTAGACTGGAGAGGACCCGGGGACCAGGGGGACCAACTGTCCCCTTTTACAGACGAGGAAACTGAGGCTCAGAGGGAAGAAGTGAAACCCCAGGTCTCCATGTTCTTCCCCAGAACATTCTCCAGGTGATCTGGGGAAGAACATCTTGGCCATGCAGAAGCTCTGAGGGCAGCTGGCTGTTGCCTACTCGACATGCTGAGCCCTCTTAGGTGTGCCGTCTCTGTCAGGGTGAGGACCTGGAGTTCTCGTAGATTTGTGAGCCATGTCTCCAGGCAAAGGTTGTTATAGCGTCTTTATATCAAAATACAGTGAAAGCAATAACCACAAAATCCAATGGGTGGCGAATTGTTTCACAGCTCCAGGAAGATGATACATACGAGGTTAATTATAGCGCTTTCCAGTTTTCAAAGGAAAAGCTACACAGCAGGTGCACCCTGGAAACCCTTCCCAGGAAATGAGGCGCTCTGTTGTCTACGAGGTGGTTGTCTCATAACTGAGTGGTGCCAGCGCTCCTGACCTGCAGGACTGAGCTGTGTACCCAAATGACTGAACCCTCATTTCAAAAGCACACACGGCTCACACTGCACGTTTTAGGCCGAGATAACGTTATGCCGGCATCTTCAACCATAGCCTGGTGCTCAAACACCCTGGCATGCTGGTTTCTCTGATTTTGCCTTCACAGTTTTGTTTTTGAGAGTGTCGCTCAGTCACCCGGGCTGGAGTGCAGTACCATGATCTTGGCTCACTGCAACCTCTGCCTCCTGGGTTCAAGTGATTTCCAACTAATTTTTGTATTTTTTTTTTTTAGTAGAGACAGGGTCTCGCTGTATTGGCCAGGCTGGTCTCAAACTTCTGACCTCAAGCGATCCTGCCGCCTCGGTTTCCCAAAATGCTAGGATTACAGGCGCGGGCCACTGTGCCCAGCCTCGCCTTCACTTTTCTTTGCAATGGGACTCACTTCTGGAAGCAGTCAGTGTCTGTTTGGTTCTCTGCAAAGTAGGTGAGGATGGAGTAAGTCACCTTTCTGGCAGACGTGAGAGGTGAGAGTGACAGGCGCACATGGAGAGGCCACCGGCACTGGGCGTCAAAGCTCATCCAGCATTAGCCTCAGGCCTCCCCAGGCCTGGAGCTCTGAAAGTGAGGGGGGGCTTTGATTCTGTCACTCAGCCTCCTCCGGCAACCCAAATCTATGTTCTGGGAAGCAAGGCAGGGAGGCAGCCAGGGAGGAAAAGGCTGAGTATCTAAAAAAAGAAAAAAGAAGAAGGAAGACAGGGAGAAGGAGGAGTAGAAAGAAAAAGAAAAAAGGAAAAGTTTTTTTTTTTTTTTTTTTTTAAGATGAGAGCAACAGCAAGTGGCCTCTTTATACAAATTCCACCTGTCAAAACACCGACCATCATTCAGCCGCTCAGCAAACACACAGACCACGTCCCAGGCCCCGTTCTAGGACACGGCAGAGAACAGAGCACACAAAAGTCCCCGTCCGAGCAGAGCTTCAATTCTAGAAAGCTCCATGAGGCGAATTGTGTGGAACATAGAGTCACACGTGGTCTAGACTGGAGAGGACCCGGGGACCAGGGGGACCAACTGTCCCCTTTTACAGACGAGGAAACTGAGGCTCAGAGGGAAGAAGTGAAACCCCAGGTCTCTAGCTAGTTGGTGGCCAACCAGCACAGGGACTAGGAATTCCATCCTCAACCTGGATCACAGACGACAGTTCTCCTCCCCACCCCCAATATTTATTCTTGGCCTTTTTCTCAGTAAGAGATTGCCTAGTTTTTATCTGACCTGTGACAACCCAGAAAACTGCATGTCCTGCTCTTTGCAGCCAGGTGTGGCCGTGGACTATGTCCAGGCCAGTGGGCAACTTCCGAGAAGGGAGATGCCCCTCTTCGCCCTTTCCCTTTCCTGCTGGCTGGAACGCATATGTGATGGCTTGACCCCAAGCAGCCATCTTGGGCCACAGGGTGGATGTCCATACTGAGCACAGGAGGGCAGCCTGGGAGAACCCGGGGTCTCTGACGAGTGCATGAGGCTCCCACCAGCCTTGGAATCCTGGAATGCCCACCTCTTGACTCACCTCATGTGAGGGAAATGAACTTTCACCCTTTTAAAGATGGCATTTCTGCCGCTCGCTGCAGAATCAGCGGAGGCCTTCCCTGGGTCCCCATTCCCTGCGTCCCCATTCCCTGCAAGGTCACTTTTGAACTCCTCTCTCCTCATGACAGAGATGAGCAGATAGCCCCAGAGAAGGGGAGTGACCTTCCCAAGCTCAGAGAGTTCCTCTTATGTAAACATTTCGCTTCAGGCCTGTGTGAAGTCGTTGCTAAAGCAAACAGCCTCTGCCCCCCGAGTGCTGGTCAGGACCCGTGGCTCATGAACCTTTCCCAGCATAACGTTCCCAGGAGGCCTGATCGATGGGGCTGGTGACACTTGGAAGGCCAACACCACGGTGCTGTCAGCCCAGCTCCAGGCCCCGGGGGCTGCAGCTCCCCCTGGCTCTGAGAAAACCCTTCCCTTGCGGCCAAGGCTGGGGCTGGGATCGAAGCACGGTGCGGGGCTCTGGACAGCGGTGCTCACTGCAGCCCGTGGGTTCTGCTTGGGCTTCCGATATGGAGCCTTACCTCCTTGGGGTCTGCTCAGGAGAAAGAACTTCCCCAGCCTTCCCTCCCTGGCCCTCCGCTTCCTCTCTTCCTGTTCATCTGCATTTCCGGTCAGCAGGATTCTCTCTGCAGCTCCTAGAGTGCTGCACCCTCACCCCTGCAATTGCAGCCCCCTCCCACCTCGGGGGACATCTGCTCTGGTTGATGGGGAGGGACACGGTCCATCCTGCCCCTGCATCCAGGGCTCTTGAGGTTCCCAGACTGCCTCTTTCTCTTTACCCCGAGATCCCGCAGCTGCATTTCACAACTTCTCTTGAGAGAAGGAGAGACGCCCTTTCCTACGAGAGCTGGACGCTCAGGTTCCCAGTCTAAAGAGACAGGGGGCAATAGCCAGAGAAAGATGCCTCTCCCATCTCCAGCATCAGATGGTGAACATCACCAGAGAAAGCGGGGCCACTTGACTCCGGTCCTTCCAGGAGTCTCATTCCCGTTTTTCTGGAAGAGGGAGCTGAGTGCGGAGGGACTCCCCAGATTTCCCCAGGTCCGCCCCGGCACGGGGATCCAGCCGAATCTCAGACCAAATCCTGTGATTCTCCTATCACGCTTCTCAGCCTCTGCCTTGGAGGAAGACTACCCATGGCCCAAAGGAGAATCCCCGGGGCTTTGGTGACAGCAGGAGAAGGGGCACAGCTTCCCATGGGTGGCCGTGCACTCCAGCCCCTGTCCGGGACCCTCCCTGTGGCCCTGCAGCCCTTGCAGCCCCGTGGCTGTCCAGCATCCTGAAGGAATCCCACTTCCACTCAGGCAGCAGCCACCAGGAAAGGCCCCGGCTGGCTCCGTTTATACTAGAGTGTGACTGACTGCCACGTATCTAACTGCTCCTCTCTGGAGGGGTCGGAGCTGTAATCCGGGCTCTGAGAGCCGAGAGTTTAGTGACAAAGGAGTGAAGCCTGGTGGGTGCCGCTTCCAGCAGCACAAGGGGCCCTGCCAGGGAGCTCCCTCAAGGGACAGCCCTGTGCTGCCAGCACACACTGAAGGCTGGGTCCAAAGTCCAGGGGCTATGTAGTTGGCATAGGAGTACCATTTCCTGTTGCTCCTGAACAGAAATCCTGTCCAAGAGGGAGAGGTGGATGGAGGCTGGCCTCTGAGCCCCCTCTGCCCTTGGAGGTACAAGTGCTCGTGCCCTCTAGGAGACTGGCTCAGACCACCTGGGAAGGCACCCTGCCTGAGGAATGGCAGAGCGATCCCGCCACGTCCCCGCATCCCAGCATGGCCCTCAGGGGCCACCGAGGAGGAAATGGGTCCTCGGACAATCGGATTCAGGGATCACGGAACTTTGGCAGAACCCTGGAGTCATTCAAGGGCTCCTTGGTAAACACTTTATTGCTTAATTCACATTCCTCCTCCCTCTGTCTCAACTCTGACACGTTGAGAACAAACCAAAAATAAAAATCATTTCTTTTCCAGCTAATTTGCTCATTTTCGCAAATGCTCACTCCGTCTGCCTCTGCCTTTGGAACTTGTTGCAGAAGAGGGCCCCAGAGGGAGAGGGTCATTCCCGGGGGCCATTCCTGCTTTGGCCCAAGTGGTCTCTGGGAAGGCAGCCCCCACCCCCCACCACCCCAGACTCAGGCCTTGCTCAGGGAGGCACCAAATATGGCCTCCTCTTCCTGCTTTGTTCTACAGGAGAGGACATCCCAGCCAGTGTTCCCGCAGGGCCAGGGAAAGTTGGTCAGTTTCCTCATTTGTTCATTCATCCATCCATTCATTCATTCACTAGATAAACCTTGGGATGAAGGATGGGGCTGGTCGGATGGATACACTGTAACTCCAAAGTCCCCCAGCCAATCCCTGATGCCAGGACAGCCCTCAGACACCCCACCTCCACTGAGCAGAAGCCCTCTAAGACAAGATCAGTGCCAGACACAGCAGTCCCTCCATGAGTGTTGCTTAAAATGGAATCTGTCATCCCACAGGGACCCAGGCCCAGAGAGGGGAGTGAGCTGCCCAAGTCCACACAGAGAACAGGGCAGGCCTCGGGCTGGGGCCGGGTCTCTGAATTCCCAGCCTCCCTTTGCAATGTCCCCTCTCTGCACAGAAGTTCTGCAGAGGGACATCTAGAGTCCCTCACAGCCCTCACCCGACCAGTTGTGTGGCCCTCAGGCAAGTGACTGGATGTCTCTGGGTCCCAGCTTTCCTCTTGAGTAGAACAGGGCCACGCCAGCGTTCAGCAGGTGCCAGGCCCAATGCTTAGAGTCCATGACATGTTTTAACGTATGTACCTTCCCTACTCCAGAGTCCTTTGGGGTGGATGCCGCTATTCGCCCCGCTTACTGATGAGTAAACAAAGGCAGAGAGAGGGGAGGCACCTTGCTCTAGGTGGCCCGGCTGCTGAACAAGAAGTCTGAGACGGAATGCAGGGGGCCTGGCCCCAAAGCCTCAAGTCATCACCAGCATCGGACCAACCTCCTAAGACCTGACCAGGCTCAGGTGCATCGTGGCTGAAGGCTACACTCAGAGCTGATGCCTTGCCAATGCGAGATACAGGCAGTGCGTGTCTACAGGGGGCAGGTCGACGGTGCCCTCAGGGGGCATTGGGCAATGTCTGGAGACATTTTTGGGTTGCCACAACAGAGGGTGGGGGTGCACCGGCCCCTACTGCGTGGAGGCCAGGGATGCTGTAAGCATTCCCCAGTTCCCAGAACTCCCCCAAGACAAAGAATTGTCCCCCTGCAGGGTCACCAGGACTGAGGCTGAGCAGCTCTGGGGTGTGTGATTATTGTCCTTAGGAGGGGTTGTTTGCCATCCGAGAAGGTGCCTGCAGCAACCCACCCACTGTTAGGCCCTGCCCACCTTGGGGGCACCTCTCTTGCCATCACCCAACTGGGCAGGGTGGGGGCACTGCTTAGATGTCCGCTCTCTGGGTCCCCCCATCCCCTCTGCAGGGTCCCAGAGGGACAGACTGGGTGTCCTGCCTGGGCAGGGCTGACAGCAAGTGACTCTCCCCTTGTCCCCCAATTCTCACCCTGAGGCCCCTGCCACCTCCTTACCGGCCAGCAGAGGGTCCAGCGCGGTCTCCTCCATCGCCGGCTCCTCCATCGCTGTGTCCTCCATCCCACTTACCTCCCACGTGCTGGCCTCAGGCTTCTCAGTAGCAGGTCCGAATGCCGGGGCCACCCCACCTGGCTAGGCAACACCTCCGCTGCTGGAATCTCAGGTGAGGCGGCGTGGCTGGGGCCGCTCCCAGGGCAAGCGGAATTTGCAAAATGAGTCAGCAGGGCAAGAGGGCTCAAAGCCAGGTGGCGCGTGTGGGTTAATCATTCCCCATAAACACATCTCCCGGATGCCAACGGACCCCCAAGGGCAGGGCCTCCTTCAGCCGCGCCCATGGTCATGGGTGTCCCGGGACCACTTAGCTGTGGGCAGCTGGGGTCAGTGCCAAGGACTCTCTCTCCCTCCATGGTGTGGCTTCAGCTTTGAAAAGCCAGGTTTGCAGATGGCCCCATTTCACAGCCCGCATTAGCCCCCTAAGCAGCGGTGGTGCATTGCGGGGTCACCCTGCTGCCCTTCCCTGAGCACCCCCTCTGTTCCCCACACAGTGCCAGGCTTAACCTTTTTTGGATATTCTTGCCAACGCTGCCGTGAGGAGCTGTGTCTCTCCATCTCGCAGCGAGGCAAGGCCTGGGGAGGGCTGTGTAGCAGCAGAGCCTGTGAGGAGCCAGGAAAAAAACATGTTCTTTCTTTCTTTGGGGTCTCTGTTTCCTCGATGGTTCCACGGGGGTCACAGCCGCACCTGCTTCTCAGGGCTAGCTTGAGGGTTAAATGAGGTAGCCCCTGCAGATTGCTGAGCATGGTGTCCCAGCACACAGCAGGTGCTCAGTAAACGTTGGCTGATTTTCGTTTCATGGGGTTGTATCTCAGCAGGCCAGGGATCCCGGCCCGGTGTGCGTGCTGATGCATCAGCACGTGGCCGGTGCTGGGTGAATTTCTGTTGGATGAATGATGAGATGTTGTCACGTGACTTGGTCAAGGTCAGTGCAGGCCAGAGGCTTGCTCCGGGTGGGTCTCACGTCCAGTGATGAACTCTCTTAAGAAGTCATACTGTGGGCTGGCACAGTGGCTCATGCCTGTAATCCCAGCACTTTGAGAGGCCGAGGTGGATGGATCATCTGAGGTCAGGAGTTCGAGACCAGCCTGGCCAACGTGGTGAAATCCCGCTTCTACCGAAAATACAAAATTAACTGGATGTGGTGGTGGGTGCCTGCAGTCTCAGCTACTTGGGAGCTGAGGCAAGAGAATCACTTGAACCCAGAAGGCGGATGTTGCAGTGAGTGGAGACCGTGTCACTGCACTTCAGCCTGGGCGAAAAGAGCAAGACTGTCTCCAAAAAAAAAAAAAAGTCACACTGGGTCCCTGGTATTATCGATCTTCTGGGTCCCCGGTATTATCGGCCGTCCGGGTCCCAGGTATTATCGGCCGTCCAGGTCCCCGGCATTATCTGCTGTCCAGGTCCCCGGTATTACTGGTCGCCAAGGTCCCCAGTATTACTGGTGGCCTGGGTCCCTGGTATTATTGGTCATCTGGGAAGGTGCATTGTATTTTCAGGTGGTGGGTTTAAGGAAGCAGTAACCAAGTATGGCCAAGGGGCTCTGCCCCACGTTGCCCCCATGGGCCTTCTGCTCTGCCTGACAGCCCACCATCATCACAGACGCAGGGATGGCAGAGCCCTAGCAACAGTGACAGTGGTGACAGCACGGCCACCCTGCACACACGCTACTCACCTGGTAGAGGCTGTGGGAGGCCCCCCCAGGGGCTGGGGGCAGCTCTGAGCTAGAAAGGTGACTGTCAGGGGTGGCAGGTAGGACAGGCGGGGACAGATTTGCTGCCCAAGGTCCACTCTGGGTTCAAGAACTGTAATCTGCTTGGCTTTCCAGGCTGCTGTGGATCCATTCTATATGAACTGAGATTCGAGGGAGGCAAATTAGAACCTGTCATTGGCCAAAGGTGCAATAATACATTTGACTCATTTCCTCATTCTCCCTTTCAGAGAGAACCTCTCCCGAGCACCCAAAGGTTCTGGAAATGGTGCCAAGGTAGGGAGAGCACAGGTCAAAGTAGACGCAGTCCCCAACCCCATGCAGTGTCTGGGGAAGTGCCCGGGGTCTCATGGGAGAGGTAAAATCCTATTTTGAAGGTGAGATTGATGCTGCTCCATTTTGTAAATCTATGCCCTCATTGCGGCTCTGCAAACATGGTCTACACAGACTGCACTGAGTTTTGCTGAAGCTGCTAGGACTCCCCCTGGACTTAGAATTTTCTTAGCTGGAGGTCAGACTAGTCCCCAGGCAGGGTGCAAACGCCAGCTAGTTGAAGCTTTGTTTAGCATTTAAAGCCTCCTAATGGGTTTTAAACATTTACACTTGTCTTATTATTAATACCAATTACTAAATCTCCACGCTGCCAACTGTGTCTCTCATTTTATAAATACTGTCGGGACAGAAAGGTTGCCCAGGGCTCTTAGCCCCAGCAGCAACAGGTCTTATTTGTGAAGAAAAGTTTGCAATAAATTCTCAGGGTAGAAAAAGGCACCTCACAAATGGAGCTCTGAAATCTGCCCTTTAAGAAACACCTCTGCTTTCACTCAAGCCCTGGAATAAATTTTCAGGGGTTCTCCCCACCTCTAAATCATGAACATGGAAATTCAAAGCCAGACTCTGCCACTCAAGAGATCCGACGGCCCGGGGCTGAGCCCGGGTCACCTCTCTGGTTTTAGTGTGTATTTAAAAAATGACACATGGTTGTTTCTGTAAGGAAATGGTAATTGGCCTTGGACAGAGTTATTGGATGTTGGAATCGGAGCCTCAGCGAGAGCTGAATTTCTTCCCAGTGCCCTCCGAGCCACCCGGCCCAGGCCCTGCTATAAACAGTGAAATGTAATATTGCCTTATTTGGTCACAGAGCCAACCTATCACTTGCGGAGGCCTCTTTGCCTTTGACTTTGTGAGAAACGATTAATTCTGCGTCCTTGTGGGCCAGGCAGCAGGGGGGTGTGGGTGCCACTGTCTTCCGGGCCCCCATGCAGATGGAGCTCCCAGGGTCTGATGAGGTTTTTGTTCATTTTTCATGCACGCAGTGTGGGGTGCTGTCTGCACTGAGGAAGCGAAGGATCTGGATCCCAGGACCCCTGGAAGATTTTGCAGAACCAGAATAGGTGTCAGAAGAGCCTTGTGGGTATTTTTTGGGGGTGCAATGTGCAGGTAACTCACACAGATTTTTTTCCTCCTTCTCCTCCTCCCCCTCCTCCCCCTTGTTCTTCCTCAATTTTTTTTTTTTTTTGAGACAGGGTCTTGCTCTGTCGCCCAGTCTGGAGTGCAGTGGTGCCATCATAGATCACTGCAGCCTCAATCTCCTGGGCTCAAGGGGTCTTCCCACCCCAGCCTCCCCAGTAGTGGGGACTGCAGGAGTATACCATGACACTTGGCTAATTTTTAAAACTTGTTTATAGAGATGGGTTCTCACTGTTTTGCTCAGACTGGCCTCGAACTCCTAGGCTCAAGCGATCCTCCTGCCTTGGTCTTCCAAAGTGTTGGGATTACAGGCGTGAGCCACCGTGCCTGGCCAGTTTACACAGATTTTATAGAGCAAAGCTGAGTGTCTCAGAGTGGAGCGGACCTCAGGGAAGGCAGGTGTCTCTGGGATTTTCTGGTGTTTAGGGAATGCACAATCTGAGCAGGACAAGGGACAGTGAGACCGTCAGGCTCAGGGCGCGCCACCTTGCCGTGCATCCTGGACAGAGCTCATTGCGTAGAGGAGGGGATGATGTGTTTCCACTTCCTGCTGAGCCCCTGGGGCTTGAGCCTAGGATGGCCCGTTGGGAGCCAAGCAGAGGACTCTCCTTCCCCACCAGGAGCAGCTGTCTGCCCAGGAGGCTGCCCAGAGAGGGCCTCGTGCATGTTCCCCATGGGGCCAGTTGCCTGAGCCCGTGGGTGCAGGCAAAGGAAAATCCCTTGTGCCTCTCTGTGAGAGGCCAGCCCCGTGGAAAAATGGCCATCGCTGGTGGCCATCTGCTGGTGGCACGGTCTATCGCTGAGGGCCTTCCTCCTCAAAGCCGGTCGGAGCTGTCATGGGGGTCTCTGCGGGCTCAGATGCCACTCTCCATCCCTAGGAGATGGAGGGACAATCTAGAATGGACCGGACCACTGCCCCAGGGGCGGAGGACAGTGTGAATCACAGGAAGGGAAGAGGAAGTACAAGGGGCCGTGACTCACTGGGTGGCAGGGATAGGGCAGGAGACTCACAAAGCATCTCACAAAGCAATGGGCAGGCTGGAGTTGGGGTCTGCATCCGCCAGCTTCATGGCTCAGGCTTCAGTCTGGCCATGTCCGCAGGTGGGGGCCACAAGCAAGTCAGCGCTCCCTTAGCCTCTGTTTCCTCATCTGTAAAGTAGGCTTGCTGGGACCTGCCTTGGAGTGCTACAGTGAGAAATTCCTAAGATTAATTTGTATTGCATAGAGGCCAGTGGTGCTAAATTCATGGTGGAATTGATTAATATATTAAATGAGAAAAGACCACCTAAATTTTCCAAAATTCCCTATTATTTCACTTATAGTCCATTATAACGGCACACGAGAATGCAGTTTCCAGGAAGTATCCTAAAGAAAGGGGTGCGCCCTTCCCTTTTCCTCTCCCCCTGCCTACTGGCTGAGGCAGGACAGCGATGGCTGGAGCAACAGCAGCCATTTTGGATCATGAAGCCATGAAGCGGCTTTGAGTATGAAGGCTTCACAACACAGGGTGGCAAAACGTGAGAAGTCTGTGTCTGAAACTGGGCACACCCATCCTCATCCATGAACCCTGTTTTGTTTTTTTTTTTGACAGAGTCTCTCTCTGTTGCCCAGGCTAGAGCACAGTGATGAGATCTCAGCCCACTGCAACCTCTGCCTCCTGGATTCAAGCAATTCTCCTGTCTCAGCCTCCAGAGTAGCTGGGGTTACAGGTGTGTGCCACCACACCCAGCTAATTTTTGTATTTTTAGTACAGATGAGGTTTCACCACATTGGCCAGGCTGATCTTGAACTCCTGACCTCAGGTGATCTGCCCACCTCAGCCTCCCGAAGTGCTGGGATTATAGGCTTGAGCCGCCGTGCAGGGCCTACCCTGGGATTTTTACATGGAAAATGAACAAGCTTCCATTTGCCTAGGACAGTGCATGAAAGCGCTTTGGGAACTATGAAGAGCCCTGCAAATGTGAGGTCAGGACCCCAGATCCGATTTCCAGGGCAAAGCACAAGTGAGTTAACCCTCTGCTGCCAGCTCCTCACCTTCACAATGGGTCCAGCTTGAACTATTATTCAGCGTCTTTGGCCCCTCCCGGCATTGACGCCTTTGAGTCCGCTGTCACATTCGGCGTCCTTGCTCTCTGCTCTCTGGCCGTCCAGCCCTCCCCACGCCCTCCTGCACTGTGCTCCCCACCCCAGGCCAATCGTCCCTCCCTGTCTTCAGCATTCAGAGTGGAACCGTTACAGAATCCTGGGACCTGAGGGCACTCTAGAGAGAGGTGATTGCTGCTCCGCCCAGCATGGGCTACGCCAGCGACACCCACCCCCACACCAGCCTCTACTGAATCGCTTTCAGTGACGTGGCGCTCACCACCTCCCTTGTAGCCTGATGGCCATTGGCCAGCTCCCCCTACCACGAAGCGATTTCCAGAGCTGAGCACCAACTGCATACCTTGGGACTTCCTCCTCTACCCTGGGTCTGCCCCTGGGATCCGGGAGATCTGGTCTTATTCGTTCATTCCGTAAAGCTTCCCTGAGCCCCTGAGCTCTACAGTGCTGTACTAGGCAGTGAGGGGGCGGGCACAGGCAAGGATCTTGCTTTGAGGAGCTCACTTTCTAGTGAGGACCACTACAGTGTGAGTAATTATGGAAGAATGAGCCAATTAATTGTAAGGACCACAAGCACCACAAAGACGCCCACAGAGCTGTGGGTGTGTGAAATGGGGGTCTGTTATAAACTCGGTGGCCAGAAGGGCAGGCTACGGGGACCAACCATCCCACTCTGCCTGGGACCACCCTGGTCTTAGCGCTGAGAGTCTCACATCTCAGAGATCCCCCTTCATCCTGGAAAACCAGGTGACCGGTCACCATAGGGCAGTCTCCCAGTGCAGCCACGTCTTGTGGCTCTCATGAAAAGCACAACAAACGGGGCGGTTTAAAAAGTTCTGAAGACCAGACGCTCAAAATCAAGGTGCTGACAGGGTGGGTTCCTTCTAGAAGCTCTGTTCCAGGCCACGCTCCAGCTTCTGGGGGCAGCAGGCAATCCCCAGCCGTCTAGGTTTGCAGACGCGCAGGTCTAATCTACCTCCGGTGTCAAGCGGCCTTCCCCGAGCATCTCTCTCCAAGTCTTCTCCTTGTCTGTCTCTTACAAGGGCAGTCGTTGCTGGAGGGAGGCCCACCCGTATCCCGGGTGATCTCATTTCATAGTCCTTATCTTACTGACATCCGAAAAGACCTATTTCCAAATAAGGTGATATTCACAGTGACTAGAAGCTAGGACTTGAACGTGTCTTTTGGGGGCTACTACTTGACTTGTGATACCAGAGAAAGGAGTTGTTGCTGGAACTGGAAGGACTCAATGACTCAGCGAGGCAAAGAGGCGTCGGGAATTCCAGGCAGAAGAAATAGCAGGTGCAAAGGCCCTGTGGCTGGAAGGAGACTGACCCATTAGCACTCTGAAGGAAGCCGCCCAGCGTGGCTGCAGTAAGGGAGAGAGAGAGGGCACGGGGTCCCCTATGCAGGACCCTATAGGCCACAGGGAGGAGTTTGGCATTTTTCCTGGGAGAAAAGGGAACCCTCAGTGAATGACAATCTGGCAGGGCCTGGAGTAGCCGTTCAGATGCCACCCGGACTGCTCCAGTGCCCAAGCCTTGTTCATTTCCCCAGAACCCCATCTGCTGGGCCACAGTGGGTGATGGCCAGGTAAGCAGACAGCTCTGCCTTCACCACCTGCTCTGGGAAGGGTGAAACATGGGCTGTGGAGGCTCCCCCAGGAGCAGCCTCACTGCTGGGGAAGCAGCCTGCCAGGGCCTCACCTCCGGGCCGGGAACACCTCCTGGGGGCTCAGCTGCTGGCTCCAGCCCCTGGCGAGACCAGCCCTGCCTCTTCCTCCTCTGTGGATGGGGCTGGGCTGACCCACTTGTGTCAAGGGCAGGGAAGTGAACTGGCCAGCTCCCATTCTTGCTGTGTTCCTTGTGAGCTGTGTGATTCTGGAGAGGTTATTCACTTCCTTATCTGGTTTCCTCATCTGTGGAATAAGGCGAGGCTTGGGTCCCTATTCCTGGGTATGCTGTCACGACGAAACAAGTGAAAAGCCTGGGCCAGGGCTGGGGCCAGGTGAGCAGTGGCAGGGAGCAGAGGGCTCCGGAGGCAGCCCCGCCCTGGCATGCCAAGCTGCCTCCTCTGAGGCCTGGGCACCTGCCTCTGTCAGATCTTCAGGAGGTGACCTTGGTGATGATACAGATGCTGGACAGCGGACGCTTCCTAAAGCTTCAAAGGATGCCCGGCCCTTTTACAAACCTCAAGTTCTCATTTGGTGCCGACACCCACTTACACCCATCTAGCTGGTAAGAAAACTGACACCTGGAGAAATTTATGCAACTGACCAAAATCACCTGTTGGTGAAGGGGTGGCACTAGGACCCGGATTTGGATCTTCCAGGCTGGTGTCAGTGTTGAGAGGCTGTGGGGTGTCTGAGTCTGGCGAGGCCGGAAGGCCCCCACCCCGACCAGTCCTGACACCCCTGCCCCCCTGGGGAGAGTGGAGCTTGCACCTGGCTGGGCTGGGCTCATTCTTGGTTGAGATGAGGATGTCGTGCGTCCAGAAACATCTCTTTGGAAACTTAAAAAAGTCCTGGTCATTCAGTGATTAAGTAGAGAGGCTCTCCTTGTCCAAGCACCTGATCTGAGAGTTGCTCCTTTTCCAGAAACCCCTCCCCTAACTGAGAATAGTGGCTTTCTTTCTGCCCATTAAACTTGAACCCTGCTTATCATTTTCCTAGGCATTATGTGGTTATTTTGAATTGTCTGCAAAAATGCCTGGAGCTAGCGGGGTTTGGCAGGCATCCCATTAGATGCTTTTGTTTGAACCTGGAGATACCATTGTAGCCGTGTTATACTGAGACTGGAGAAAACTTGAAGTGTGGTGTTTTTCCCCTTCTAAGACTGTTTCGAGTTCTGCCTTCTGGGCTGGGATCCTGGGGGAATGCATAGGAGACCTTATTTGGGATTACTGAGTTCCTCGGATTTTATGGGCATTAAACACTCTCTCTAAGCGCCACGTTGGAGCTCCGGTTTCTGCTGCCGTGTTGGCTCAGGAGGCTGAGCCCGGAAGGGGAAAGAGGTAGCGGCGGACCTGGTGACAGTTTGGGGCTGCCGTGTGGCCTGGGCAAGCTGCATGACCTCTCTGCAAGGGGCTGGTGCTGGTCACCAAAGGGGCAGGAGGAGGTAAGAGACCGTGAAAGAGAGAGAGGAATCCCTGGTGCTGAGCACTCTGGGAAGAATGCAGAGAGTCAAAGCTTGGGGAGCACTGGCGGTGGGCCAGAGCTGATGTGGGCACCTCGCATGCTCATTCAGCCCTAACAGCAGCCCTATAGAACAGACGAGGAAACCGAGGCTCGGAGAGGTTGGGTAACTGGCTTGAGGGAGTGCAGCCCGGGAGTGCAGAGCTGAGCCTGAGCCTAGATGGGTGCCTGCACAGCAGTCCGACCACCCCTCGGCCACTCTCCACCGTCTGTTAGAAGCAAAGTGCAGAGGCTTTGCCCGTTGCCGACAGTCTCCCCAGCAGCTCTGCAAGGGAGGCGTTTCAGATGCCTTTTGGGGGGATGTTAGACAGTGCATCCACTGTGGAAGGCAGATTGGTGCTTCCTCAAAAAGTTAAACATAGAGTTACCTTATGACCCAGATATTCCACTCCCAAGTGTCTGCCCAACAGAATCGAAGACAGGCAGGAGTCCCATTAGATGCCTCATTAGACGTTCAAACCGAAGCTGCCACGTGAGAGTTCATGGTGGCACCACTCAGAGCAGGCAAAAGTAGAAGCAACTCATGAGTGCATTGACAGACGGACAGAGAAGCCACGTGTGGTCCATCCACCCAGCAATCCCATTACTGGGTATATAGGCAAAGGATTATAAATTGTTCTATTATAAAGACACGTGCACACGTATGTTCATTGCGGCCCTGTTTACAATAGCAAATGCCTGGAACCAACCCAAATGCCCATCGATGATAGATTGGGCAAGGAAAACGTGGCATATATACACCATGGAATACTATGCAGCCATAAAAAGGATGAGTTTGTGTCCTTTGTAGGAACATGGATGAATCTGGAAACCATCATTCTCAGCAAACTGACACAAGAACAGAAAATCAAACATCCCATGTTCTCACTCATAGGCGGGTGTTGAACAATGAGAACACATGGACACAGGGAGGGGAACCTCACACACTGGGGTCTGTTGGGGGGGACTAGGGGAGGGACATAGGTGGGAAGGGAGGTTGGGGAGGGGTAACATGGGGAGAAATGCCAGATATAGGTGATGGGGAGATGGGGGCAGCAAACCACATTGCCGCCTATGTACCTGTGCAACAATCCTGCATGTTCTGCACATGCACCCCAGAACCTAAAGTGCAATAATATATATATATATATATGTATAAATTTGACTGACTGAACAGAGAAATAACAAACAAAGTGTGGTCCGTCCACAGGGTCGGATGTTATTCAGCCACAAAAAGGAACGACGCACCGACACGGGCTGCAGTGTGGTGGAGCCTCCCAGCCACTGGGCAAGACGAAGAAGCCAGTCGCAAAAGATTGTCAATTACATGACTCCATTTATAGGAAATGCCCAGAACAGGCAAACTCATAGAGACAGAAGATGGGTTCGTGTTTGTCCGAGGCAGGGGAGGGAGAATGGCGAGTGACTGCTAAAGGGTGTGGAGTTTTGTTGGGGGGGTGATGGAATGTTCTGGAATGCTGGTGATGGTTACACAGCTTTGTGGATGCAGTAAGTGCCACTGAACTGTGCACGTTAAAATGGCTAACATGCGAATTTTATGTTGTGGGAATTTTTCTGCATTTTTAAAAATCTCTTTTAGATTTGGGGAAACTGAGGACTCATCCCACAAGCAGCAGCCATTTAGGGGAAGGGTGGGGAAGGCTGGGTAAGGAGAGCTGAGCTCGTCTTTGGAGAAGAACGTGAAGAGAAGCATTGTTGTCTACTCTGAGTCTCACAGGAGACACTGCTGGTTTGCGGTGTGGGCACTGCCTAGGTCTTACCCAGGAAACCTTCAGGAAAAGGTTTTCCTTGCAGATTCTCTGATTCCAGTGGATGGTGAAGGCTGTGATGTGCTGAGTCTCAAGGGAAAGCAGATGTTGGCTAGCTGGCACTGAGCTCGCTGGCCGTGGACACTGGGGGTGCACGTGTGTCCTGTGTCCTTCCCAGCCCTCCGTGTCTGTGGTGGGCAGCAGACAGCACGCTGAGGCCTCATGGTCCTGCCTCTGCGTCCTGGCCCTGGGTTCCCTGGGGCCGCCCTCTCTCCCCCCACTCATGAGGCCCAGGATGTGCCAACCTCTGTCTCTAGCGGCAGGGCAGGCCCGTGACCCAGGCCAGGCCTGGAAGCTCTGGAAGCCCTGGGCCACAGTGCTAGGTCCAGGGACGGCTGTGGGACCCAGGCTGGCCCAGTGAGAGTCAGCCCTGGGCATTTGGCTGGACTCTGGTGACACAACCCAGAGCTGCTGGTGGCATCTCAGCCACCCCTTGGGGATAGCACAGGGGGAGCCAAGCCCTGAAGGGAGGCAGATTCCTTGCCTGGCTCTGCTGGGCCCGGGTCAGCAGTCCTCGGAACTTCTCAGCAACGTGCCCTCATTGTTCCCTTCCCTAAGCTTTAGTGAGGTTTCTGCCACCTGCATTCAGAAGCACCCTGAGAAACGCAGGAATTGTGGAAATCTGAGCTGCCCTGGAGGCTGGGGTAGGCGCCATTGGAACCAGCAGCAGCTGAAGGGACAGAGCACCCTGGCACTGCCATGCGGGGCTGGGTGCAGGAAGAAGGGGGAGTTTGGGGCCTGGTCTGCTGGGCAAAGTGGAGGGGAGTGCGCGGTCACCCCTTCCTCATTGTGCTCTTAGGGGCCACGCCTCCTTGGCCGTCTGGTTTGGGGGAAGGAGTCCTGGCTTTGGCTCCAGACAGACCCAGGTGCGGCTCCTTCCCAGTCACTGCCAGCTGTGTGCCCCCGGCCTGTAAGGTGGGGACGGAGGTGCCCAACACCAGGAGGAGGCTGCTGCTCTGACTGCCTGGGCCGGCAGCCTGGCTCATACCCTGCTTTCCTCACCGATTAGACTTGGTTTTCCCATCTGTAAAATGGGGCAATAAGGGCGACTCCTTCCCAGGGCTGCTGTGCAGCAGAGAGGCTTTTGTGAGTTTCAATGTGCCAGAAGGTGGCTGGGCATCCCTTGGTGAACGTCAGCTGTCCCTGGTCCCTCCTAGGGCCGTGGTGAAAACAAAGGAGACAGTGTGGGAAGCGTCTGGGGAGGAAGACAGAGGAGGCTCTCCCGCTGGGCACAGGCGCCTCGACATTCACGTCTCCTTCTGCACCCCGCTCCACCCCTGAGCTGTTCCAGGGGTCAGAGGTGGCAGAGCTGGCTCCTTCTGGAGCAGACCGATTTGTCTCCTGGTGACAGCCATGCCTTCAACTCTCGCCCGGTCCTCAGCTGTGATGCTGGCGTCCAGGAATGCACCGGCCCTCAGCCTTCAGCCTCTTCTCAGGAAGCTCATGCATTAAGGCTGAAAGGATAAATAAATGCCGTAAGCCGTGCCGGGGCCGCCTGCCCGCCGATGCAGGCATCTGCAAACGCCAGGGCGCATGAGCCACATGCTGGTGTGCGCGACAGCTTTGACTTCTCCCTGTTAAAAATGGGGTGCGAAGGAGGCGCCGCGGAGGAACTGGCAGCGCCCACATTCGTCCTGGTGGCCACGGACTGGCCTCGCCTTGCCTGACCCTGGCCCAAGTGTGTCTGGGCTTCTGTAGACCCTCCCCACACGTCTCCGCCGGGACCTCCTTCCCCACACAGACCAGCCTGTGCCTGCCCCCTGCTCTCTCACCAAGTGCCTGCCTCTGCCAACGAGTTATTTGCTGTGCCCTATTCTCGCTTTCCCTTTTTTTATTTGAGACAGAGTCTCACTCTGTCACCCAGACTGGAGTGTGGTGGCATGATGTCGGCTCATTGCAACTTTCGCCTCCGAGGTTCAAGCGATTCTCCTGGCTTAGCCCCCTGAGTCGCTGGGATTACAGGTGTGAGCCACCACGTCAGGCTAATTTTTGTATTTTTAGCAGAGATGGGGTTTCACCATGTTGGGCAGACTGGTCTCGAACTCCTGGCCTCAGGTGATCCGCCCGCCTCTGCCTCCCAAAGTGCTGGGATTGCAGGCGTGAACCACGGTGCTCGGCCCTGGCTTTCCCTTTTCCTCCTCCCCCTCGCCCATCTCTGCCCTCCGTCCCATACCAAAGCTTGCTGGAGATGTGGCCGGCTCTCCTCCTGCTCTTCAGGGGTTTGAAATCAAAATAAGAACCGACTAGGTCTAGAAACCTTGATGTGAAAGAGAAAAAGAAAGACGTTAAATTAAATCTGTGCCCCTAATTTCACCCCAATGGGAAGTAGCTGTACTCATTACGGGAGGAACGTATCATTTATAGGATTTGTGACCTAGATAGGATGCAAAGGCGTGCCCATCTCAGGCAGGCCCACTGGCTTTGCACACAGACCAGAATGTCCCAAGAGGTAAGGAGAAGAGTGGCTGATTTCAGAGCCTCACAGGCGTGGGACCCCGGCAGCCCACACAGCCCCGCCGCAGACAGGTCCTGCGCCTGGCTTCAGCTCTGCAAGTTCTTCCTTGCTCATTGACCGCGTGTGTTTGAATGGGGGCTGTCAGAGAGCACACGAGAGTCGAGGCCACAGGTGCGCAAAGACATTCACCCTCCATGGTCGCCCATTTGCAGACGGCATCCACAGTGCAAACACCCAGAAGCCCAGAGTCCGAGGCACCCACGATGCAGGGCGTTCAGGGAGGCCCACGGTGAGGACA
Source organism: Cebus imitator (assembly GCF_001604975.1). Taxonomy (NCBI): domain Eukaryota; kingdom Metazoa; phylum Chordata; class Mammalia; order Primates; family Cebidae; genus Cebus; species Cebus imitator. The sequence continues at coordinate 38,457 of NW_016107878.1, read as the reverse complement.
CAGTGTGCGCAGGCTGAGTGCACAGGGCCCTAGCAGCCCCTCGACCACGCTTTCCACTCAAGCCAGAATTCACAGAAGAAGGCCACAGAGTGCTAAGAAACACGGGTGACCAAGCAGGCCATCCGGTCATTTCTTCCTGCTAGCCGGCCCCTCCCCCTGGAAATGGCGACCTAGAGGGAACAGGAGAGAAGTCAAACAAAACAGCCGAGTGGCGTTCTGCTGTGTTCCCGCTGCTCCTGCAGAACCTAAACACACAGGAAGCCGGGCGCAGTGCCTCACGCCTGGCATCCCAGCACTTTGGGAAGCTGAGGTGGGCGGATCACTCGAGGCCAGGAGTTCGAGACCAACCTGGCCAAAGTGATGAGACCCCCATCTCTACTAAAAATACAAAATCAATTGGCCAGGCTTAGTGGTAGGCACCGGCAGTCCCGGCTACTTGGGAGGCTGAAGCAGGAGAATCGCTTGAATCCGGGAGGCGGAGGTTACAGCGAGTTGAGATTGCGCCACTGCACTTCAGCCTGGGTGACAGGGTGAGACTGTGTCTCAGTAATAATAATACCTAGGTGTGTACGAGCTTGAGACCGAATGGTGTAATTTCCGTGATTCCACGTTCAATGCTCTCCTAGTTGCCCCTTGCGAGGTAAACACGAGCATGCTAAGTCGCATGGCAGTCATTTAAAGCGTTTACCTTGCTCTACAGTAACAGTAAGGGCAAATAGAAAGCATCCTAAGAAGCCAAAAAGGGGCTGCTGACGCGAGAAGCAGCTGTGTGCTGTGTGCCTCGAGCCGCGCTGCTTTTCCCTGTGTTGTGAACGAGGGACCCTGCATTTTCATGCAGCGCTGGGCCCTGCAGACTGCGGAGCCGGCGCGGCCCGATTTTCATCTGCTTTCTTCTGAGGTTCTTTGCTTATGAACGTCTCTCCAGCAAACGCATCCATTCATCTGCAGCACAGGAGGCCACCTGGCTGCCTGGGCGTCCTGTGACAGGCGGGGTGCCGAGGTCTCTGCTCTGTCCCGGCTCTCCTCTGCCCCGGAGAGTGGAGCAGCTGGCCCTTCCCTCCACCAGGACTCAGGCCCCTCAGCTCGTTCCTGCGCCACCTGCTCTGCCCAGCTCATGGTGTCAGGAACTCCTCATCCCGCAGGACACAGTCCGTTCCACTCTGCGTGGGCTCCAGCCCGTCCTGCACTTTCCTTCCCGACCCTAACCACGGCCCTCTTTTACCGGGGAACCCCTTGCCACCGAGACAAACCACCTGGGCTTCACACACGCCACTCCCACGGTCCAGAAGGCCCTGCTTCCTCTGCAAGCTACTCTTTTCCAGCGCTGAATTCTCAGTGAAGATGACGCTGTCCCTCTCCTGCTTCCCCATCTGGGACATGCTCCCTGTAAGGGCTCTGGACTTCCCCGGCTAGCTCGCTCTGTCTCTTCCTTTCCCTGGCTCAGTCTCTGTCTCTCTCCTGTCTCTCCTTTTCTCTGTCTGTTTCTGTTTCTATCTCTCTGTCTCCTCTGTGTGTGTCTCTGTCTCCCTCTGTGTGTGTCTCTGT